>NC_142933.1:103291190-103328690 GCF_046866305.1 Octopus bimaculoides
ATTCCCTCCAATATATATACAAAACATATCGCAGCTTTTATTAAATGTATAAAATCTATCATCTGTGATTATTTTGTCTAACACACAGAAGTAACAATATAACTTTGTAGGTAGATCGCAGACTTAAAAGATTGATTAGTGACAGATATTGAGTTCGGATGAAATGGATTCCAACATCGACTATAGGATATACTTCTTAGCCTGGTGCATCTGTCTCAACAGAGAGCGTATGTCGAATTTCGCCTGGATTGCTAATTCTGTATTGATCCTTATATGTATGAGCGTGCTTGTATACATATGCATAAATTCATGCTTGTGTGTATCTGCTTGTATGTTCGTACATGTATGTACATATGGACATGGGTACATATGGACATATATATATATATATATATATGTATATATATATATATATATATATATATATTTATATATATATATATATATATAAGCAATGTTAATTCTCTAAATGAAGTATTAACAGTAACTGCACGATAAAGTGAAGTATATTGCCACTTAAGTGTGGCTGACCCCTAGGGGTGGATGTTACTGTTGCTTTTAGCCCCAGGAGGACATCTCCTCCAGCTGGCTTATTGACACACTACTGTGTCCTGTTTGCCAAGGGAAGTTATCCATCTCATCATGATCTGTAGCACGAACGGACCCGGGTTTCAGGGCTATTTCCCTTCGTCGGCGTCCGATAGCCACTGATCTTTGATGAGAGAGATAAATTCTTGGCAATCTTATGTATACTTTTCCAGTGAAATTCTTCACTGATATCGAAAAGGTGAAAACGAGCAATGTTAATTCTCTAAATGAAGTATTAACAGTAACTAGAGGAGATGTCCTCCTGGGACTAAAAGCAACAGTAACATCCACCCCTAGGGGTCAGCCACACTTAAGTGGCAATATACTTCACTTTATCGTGCAGTTACTGTTAATACTTCATTTAGAGAATTAACATTGCTTGTTTTCACCTTTTCGATATCAGTGAAGAATTTCACTGGAAAAGTATACATAAGATTGCCAAGAATTTATCTCTCTCATCAAAGATCAGTGACTATCGGACGCCGACGAAGGGAAATAACCCTGAGACCCGGATCCGTTCGTGCTACAGATCATGATGAGAGGGATAACTTCCCTTGGCAAACAGGACACAGTAGTGTGTCGATAAGCCAGCTGGAGGAGATGTCCTCCTGGGGCTAAAAGCAACAGTAACATCCACCCCTAGGGGTCAGCCACACTTAAGTGGCAATATACTTCACTTTATTATATATATATATATATATATATATATATATATATATATATATATATATATATATATATAAATATATATATATATATGTCTTTAGATCGTGTGAAGTGATATATAGATAGAGAGGTAGATAGATAGATAGACAGATAGATAAATAGATAGATAGATAGATAGACAGACAGACAGACAAATAGAGTTAAAAGCAGGTGCTATTCAAATCTTTAAAGAATTGAATAACACCTGCGTTTAACTCCATTTATTTATTTATCTATGTGATACAAAAACATTTCACTAAAACCTGGAATTTCTACATTTATAAGTA
Organism: Octopus bimaculoides; assembly: GCF_046866305.1. Classification (NCBI taxonomy): domain Eukaryota; kingdom Metazoa; phylum Mollusca; class Cephalopoda; order Octopoda; family Octopodidae; genus Octopus; species Octopus bimaculoides. The sequence continues at coordinate 103,292,771 of NC_142933.1, forward strand.
GGCTGTTACATACTTGATACTTATGTGAATGTTTGCTACCCAGGTAACTATTCATTTATTTTTCCCGTGTTATTTGAAAACATTGAAAAGTACACATTCATTTATATATAATATATATATATATATATATATATATATATATATATATATATATATATATATATATATATATATATATATATATATATATATATATATTTGAAGGTTGCCTCGCTAGAATTAAAGAAATCCTCATGAAACTGGAACACCATGTGACCATATTTCTTATGGGTGATTTCAACTTCCCCAACGTCAAATGGCCTGAAGGTCTCATACTCTCAGGAATGACTTATCGCAAGCAAGCACAGGTGGAATGCCTGCTCAACCTCACCAATGCCCTATTCATGGAGCAAACTGTTCTCAGACCAACTAGAGCGAATAACATTCTAGATCTCTGCTTCACGAACAATACGGACATCATTCATGATGTGAAAGTGACGCCGACATTAGTTTCGGATCACAACATAATAGAGCTGTCTATGTTTGGGCCAAAAGAAACCAGAGACATACAGCCTAAAGGAAGCACCCAAAATCTCTCCAATCTGAACTTCCACAAACCGGACTGGAAATCGATTCAGAAAGAGATCCTCAGAGAGGATTGGCCAAAATGTCTCTCCACACCAGACATTGACATGAAACTAGAATGTTTCATGTCTATTGTGCAAGCCATAAGCCAGAAATATGTCCCAGAGCACAAGGCCAAAACAAATAGGAACAAGATTCCAAGGGAGAGGAAGATCCTCATGAGACGACGGACAAAAGTTGCAAATCGACTCAACCAGCATCCCAAGAATGGCCAAAGGTCCCGCCTAAAAACGACACTGATGGAGATCGAAAAAAGGCTGCAACAATCCTATGTGAGGGAGAGAGCAGACAAAGAAGCCTGGGTTATAAAAAACATTAAGTCAAACCCAAAGGCCTTCTTTCATTACGCAAAAGAAACAGCCTCAGTACGCTGCAAGATTGGACCCCTCTTCGAAAAGGATGGCTCCCTCATAGACAGTCCAACTAGGATCAGTGAGGTACTGAATGAGCAATTCGAAAGTGTCTTCACCACTCCATTGGAGCACAGACAAGTGAACAAACCAGTGGACTTCTTTGCTACCTCCCCTATAACCAGGGAGGCAGTTACGATGGAATACATCAACATTAGCGAAGAAGATGTACTACTAGCTATACATGAAGTGGACACAAACTCAACTGCTGGCCCTGATGGTTTCCCAGCAATCCTCCTTAAATCGTGTAAGCATGCCCTGGCAAAACCCCTCCAGATCCTCTTCCATAGCTTTCTCGCAAACGGAAGACTGCCAAGCAAGCTGAAGGAGGGAATAATATGCCCAATCCATAAAGGGGGAAGCAGAGCAGATGCCAAAAACTATAGGCCTATCTCTCTGACTTCACACATCAGCAAAGTCATGGAAAGGATAATCAGAGGAAAACTGATCGCATTCCTTGAAGAAAATAAATTGCTGAGTGATACCCAACATGGCTTTCGACCAGGTGGGAGCTGCCTGACCCAGCTCTTACAACATTACGACCGGGTGTTGAGGCAGTTACTCAACAACTCAAATGTGGACGTAATATACCTTGATTTTGCAAAAGCTTTTGACAAAGTGGATCATGGTGTGATATGCCACAAACTGCGTGATCTTGGCATAGCTGGAAAACTTGGAGAGTGGTTACGTGACTTTCTGAAAGATAGAAGTCAGGCAGTAGTGGCTAATGGAGCCACCTCTATGAGAACACAAATAATGAGCGGTGTTCCACAGGGCACTGTCTTGGGACCATTGCTTTTTATAGTCGTTCTCTCGGATATGCCTTCAAGTGCCTTGATAGCCACACTTGCAAGCTACGCAGACGATACAAAAGTCTCGCAGAAAATACAGAACTCCAGTGATGTTGCACACCTGCAGCAGGAATTGGACTCAGTTTACAGATGGGCTGAGGACAATAATATGCAGTTTAATGCTGAAAAATTCCAAGCCCTGCGCTACCAACGTCCAAAACTGAATATTAAACTTACAGAGTACACTGGTCCGCAGGGAATTTCAATCCCAGAGCCTAAATCAGTGAAAGACCTGGGTATCGACATGAGTGATGATACCTCTTTCCAAGTGCACATTACCAGAATGGCAACAAAGTGCAGACGATCGGCTGGATGGATCCTGAGAACATTCAGAACCAGAGATAAGGAAACCATGATGATACTCTGGAGGACATTCGTCCTCAGCCGCCTGGATTACTGCTCACAGCTGTGGTCACCCACCAGTCTGAAATTAACAGCAGACCTTGAAGCAATCCAGAGGAGATTCACAAAGAAGATTGTCTCTTTGCAACTGCTCAGCTACTGGGAAAGGCTGAAACAGCTAAGACTCTACTCCCTGGAGAGAAGGCGGGAGAGGTATGCAGTAATATACATCTGGAACATCCTGGAAGGAATTGTGCCAAATTTTGGCATTGAAAGCTACACCAATGCCAGAACGGGACGACACTGCATAGTGCCAAAGATCCCAGCAATGCCATCGCGCTTCAGGACCAGTTACTGCAACAGCTTGGGATTCAGGGGCCCACAGCTTTTTAATATTCTTCCAAAGAGCCTGAGGAATCTGCACAAAGTAGATGTAGGAGTTTTTAAATCAAAGTTGGACCTCTTCCTATCGAGAGTCCCAGATGAACCTACCTCGCGGCAGGAGGTGCAAATGAGGGTTGCTAAATCAAACTCCATTCTTCACGGAGTGCCACATATTGTAAGAGGCTCCCTGTAATAACAGTGTAGCAACACAGCGGTGCATCAGCATGGCCGCAGCTCTAAGCTGAAACTTAAAAAAAAAATATACGCATACATACATACATACATACATATATATATATATATATATATATATAGGGAGAAAATAAATTCAAAAGAGAACAATTAAAACTTTTTGAGATGTCCAAAAAGAGAGAAGAAATGATTTCTAATAAAGATTCATCATACTTATAAAAAAACACCCAGAGAAAGTAATAAGAATATGAAAATAGTAGTTGAAAAATATTGTTATAGGTATAAGTATACTATAAACAATCATAAAAAAAATGGAAGAGAAAAAGATGTTGAATCAAAATTAGATTTAATACAAAATAGGATTTTGTATTAAATCTAATTTTGATTCAACATCTTTTTCTCTTCCATTTTTCTTATGATTGTTTATAGTATACTTATACCTATAACAATATTTTTCAACTATATATATATATATATATATATATATATATATATATATATATATATATATATATATATATATATATATATATGTATGTATGTATATATATATCTATATGTATATATACATACATATATGTGTGTGTATATATATATATACATATATATATATATATATATCTATATATATATATATATATATATATATATACATACATATATATATATATATATATATATATATATATATATATATATATATACGTGTGTGTGTGTACATGTATGTATGTATGTATGTATAGATAGATAGATAGACATGTAAATAAATACATAATGTTTTCGAATGTCCTTGCAGCTAAATGTGATGCACAATCATTCACCTGTGAGTGTACTTCGACGTGTGTTAGAAACAGCCGTAAGTTCATTACTTAATTCTTGTTCTCTTGTCATTTCTTAAATTTCACTTTGCACTCGACGAATGCTTCGTTCTGAATAATATCATATTTCGAACGCTATGGGTGAGCAGAATGGTATCCTTTTGTGTGTGTGTGTGTGTGTATGAGAGAGAGAGAGAGAGAGAGAGAGAGAGAGAGAGAGAGAGCGAGAGAGAAAGAGAGAGAGAGAGAGAGAGAGAGAGAGGGAGAGACAGAGGGAGAGACAGAGAGAAAGGAAAGTGCGTTGTATTATTCAACATTGCATATCATTTGGTCCAGTATTCTATGCTAAAATTCTACACATATTGATTGCTATTGCAGGTTTCTATTATTCTAACTATAAGATTTTGATGTGCTACTAGCTGTAGTTTGGGCAATTGCGAATGTGTCTAAATATTGTGTCTACACTCGTCTATATAGATCTCTAAACAAAAAGTGAAATCATGATAGAAGCTATTAATGTTGCCTCCTTCTGCTACTAGGTAACCAATAGTATCTCTCACGTGGTTGAGTGATCTGTGACGAAACCAGGTACACCATCATTTCCGTCAGGCTCCAAGAGTATTGAGGTCGCTGCAGAATTAAAGAAAATCTTGCAAAATATAGAAAAAAGTTTCTTGTTTACAAACTTACACGCTCTGTGCAGTGGAGATGGCTTACTTTCATGAAAAGCAACTGACATTCCATATCAAAGATTCACTCTACAGTAGACTCAATGCAGTGTGCTCGTATGTTGCCCCGCTCCTCAGAGTATCCAAGCGAGGAGGTAATCGGAATTCAGGAACGGAGAAGAGTTATGGCTTTCGCAAGGGTTGTTGGCTGGCGGAAGATGATGACTGTTTGAGTTGATGAATGAGAAATGTAAGCTTCTTGGATTGCGTGAAGAGGTAACTGACAACATTCGCAAACAATTAAGAGAAGATTTTTTTATTGCACACAGAATTTACCTGCTGATTACCTTTTATATATAATGGTTTCAGATTTTGGCAGAAGGCTAGAAATTTCTCGGGCGGGGGTAAATCGATTATATCGACCACCAGTACTCGACTCATACTTATTTTACCAACCCGGAAAGGATGAAAGGTATAGTCGACCAACGGCGGAATTTGAACTCAGAACAAGGAGACAGTGGAAATGCCGGTACGCATTTCGCCCCGTGTGCTAACAACAGTAATTATACACACACACGTACACACACACGCACACACACACACACATACACACACATATATTATATATGCACGCATACACATATATATTATATATATATATATATATATATATATATATATATATATATATATATATATATATATATATATATATATACACACATATATATATATATATACACATATATATATATATGCATATATACATATATATATGTATACATACATATATATATATGCATATATATATACACATACACACGTGTGTGTATGTGTGTGCATAATCAAATCGCCTCATGACTTCTCAATTCCTGATCAACGATGGTAAATTTAAATATAGTGATTAAAAATTTATTTGCTGTTGGCTTGCAGTCTTATTTCGCTGAGACGAGCAAATAACGATGCTATGCCAAACATTTCTCATTTTTCACGATATCTGTTTTTTGTTTATCGGAAACTTAACAAATGAGATTGGAATTTCAACATGATCAACTGCCGAAAGTATGATTGAAAGTGGTAGTTGTTAATCAACTTCTATTCTACGGTATACCCTATTTTCCTGCAAGGTATAAACACACATGCTCATACACGTGCACACATATACATGCATACATAATATATAAATACACACACACACACACACACACACACACGTATATATATATATATATATATATATATATATATATATATATATATATATATATATATATATATAATTTTCTAACGAAATACAGATAATATAGAAGTGCTCAAGTCGAAACTAAGGCGTTGGATAAGTATAGCCGATAGAATGGAGAAAGTTTAAATCAGGCAGACTAGGATTTACATATACATATAGGGGCTTATTTGAGATAAAATAAAGATTGTCCGAACTGAAGTATATATTAGAGATATAAAAAATATATATAGAAATATAAAGATATATGAATATTAAATATATACATGGACATATAGGTATATAGATATATAAACATACTAATAATGGAATATAGATAAAAATAATTGTGGAACATAGATGAAAAACGTTTTTTAAAAAAATTTATATATATATATATATATATATATATATATATATATATATATATATATATATATATATATATATATATATATATATATATGTATATATGTATGTATGTATGTAATATTCAAATGTACACTTGAGAGACGGCGCTGATCTCGAACATCACGTATAAGGTGCATATAATTCTCCGTCGATGGAATGTAGATGGCTAAAACAGGGTGTCATTCGAGAAAAATGTTACATAGTTTTTACTATTCGGCTTAAAGATTTTACTTGTAAAGCGCATGTTAGCTGGTTCATTTTTTGTTCCCAAAACTCACGATGTTCCAGAATATCACTTAGGCATATTTCAACAGCAGTTATGTTTAGTATGAATTTGAATTTGTCATTTAGGTATAGAAGCTGAAGCTTTTGAGGGAATTGTTTATTTTTTCTCTTTCACATCGATTTTCTAAGATATATATTATCATATTTGTGTATACATGCATTATTTATGCATTTCTTTTCTCGCATACCCTTTCCCCATCTAACCCTCTCTCTCTCTCTTTCTCTCTCTCTCTCTCTCTTTCTGTATACACACACACCTATATAAGTATGTGTGTAATAAAGTATGTCTCCTTCATTGGTTTGGAATACTCAAGACGATCTCCAAAATGCATATGCCGAAGGGAAGCCGAATTAAACCAGACATGCCGAGAAAGTCGAGGATTTTAAACGTATCCTTAATTAAGAATTATTTCTGGTAATTTTCATCATGAATAAAAATAAAATACATAGTTCAGCAAATCGATAAATTATCTCTACGCGCTAAATAAGTTATTCTAAAATATAATTCACCTACAGAAACTGTCTGATTAAGGTAGCATCGACGATTTCAACAGCAGAGAAATATTTGTGTCCTAATTAGAGAGAAACGATGGACTTGTAGTTGATGGATATATATATTTCTTTATTGCTCGCAGGGGGCTAAACATATAGGGGAGAAACAAGGACAAAGGGATTAAGTCGATTACATCGAGCCCAGTGCGTAACTGGTATCTATTTAATCGATCCCGAAAGGCAAAGTCGACCTCGGTGGAATTTGAACTCAGAACGTAACGGCAGACGAAATATCGCTAAGCATTTCGCCCAGCGTGCTAACGTTTCTGCCCGCTCGCCGCCCTTGGATATATGCATCAGGGGAATGTTATCTTTAGATGCCGATATAAAATATATGCAGTTATTTGTGTTGTATAATTTAATATGAGTTACTATTTTGATGTTTTTTTTTTGCTGCTTTTGGTATCTTTCTTGCTTCAATGAATGGATAACCGCCTCGCCAGGAAACCGTCTTGAAAGGCTTAATCGGAAAATGGACACGTACATAATATTATACATACGCACACATGCTCACAATCACCGACGCGCACACATTATACAAGGAGAAGCTGGAAAGTTCCTAGCTTTGGGTAACAAAAAATATAGGAGGATCAGTTAATTACGATTTTATTCAACATAAATCCCTATCAGGTTTACGCACTTAATGCAGCGGTCTTACAGCTGGGGGTTGGTAAACTTGTTTCTCAGCTGAAGAGAAAAATATGGTTGGAGAGGAGTTGTCTACCACTAAGTATATACAAGAAAAGATAGAAGAAATTGGGATGCATGTTGATAGTGGATGTGTCCTCTTAAGGAAGAAGATAAAGATTCTGAAAAGGTTCAGTGGTGGATTGTGGCCTGTAGGGTCACAGCCTCCATCACTTCATATTTACCATTCGTTAAATTATATATAAAATTTTAACTATTTCATCATTCGCTCGGCTGATCACCCTGATCCTTGTTTGTCCCCTCTGCGTTAGTCCCTTATAGATAAATAATCATCTATTCTATCAACTCTGGAATGAGGAAAGGCAAAGCTAGCGTCGGCGGTATTCGGATATAAAGAGTAGGTAGAAATGCCAATAATCATTTTTCGCCACCGAGCTAACGATTCCGCCAGCTCGTTGCGTTCGACAAGATCATATGTAATAATGATATGATATATCTTAACTATTTAGCCTCAATAAGACACTTCAGTTGTTCCTACAAATCTCCTGTAAAGAAATTAATTATATAAAAAAAAATATGGAAGGAAATATTGGATTAAACAGTCTTACTTTCTACTTAAAATATTTTATAGTCACGACTGGAAATCATTTGATCATAAACCTGTTCGCTTTCATTTGACCCTTGGCTGAAAAGCAACAACAGCTATTTCAGTTTTAATAAAATAGGTGAGACATACATATTCTAATGGATAATATGTCAGTTTTTTCGATAATATTCCTAGATGATCTATTTAGCTATTCGTCACAGGGAATTAAAGCGAAGCAATGTGGAAAAACGTGAGAAGACATCAAAAGCTGTACTGAAAATCACACTGACTAAACAGGAGAAGGAGATTTGTATCTCTTTTAGAAGCCAGCTCCTTCCTCTCAGAAAGAATTTAGATAGATATGAACATAAGAGAACTTAAATATACACGCACGTGTGTATGCGTGAGTGTATGCGTGCGTGCGTGCGTGCGAGTGTGCTTGCGTATCCTTCTGTGTATCATACTTAACATAAATACATCGTGGAGGTGCAATGGCCCAGTAGTAAGGGCAGCCGACACGCGGTCGGAGGATCGCAGTTTCGATTGCCAGACCGGTCGTTGTGAGTGTTTATTGAGCGAAAAATACTTAAAAGCTCCACGAGGCTCCGGCAGGGGGTGGTGGTGAACCCTGCTGTACCCTTTCACCACAACCTTCTCTCACGCTTTCTTCCTGTTTCTCTTGTACCTGTATTTCAAAGCCTTGTCACACTTTGTGTCACGCTGAATCTTCCCCAGGAACCACGTTGTGGGTACACGTATCTGTAGAGTGCTCAGCCACATACATGTTAATTTCACGAGCAGGCTGTTCCGTTGATCGAATCAACTGCAACTCTCTCCGTCGTAACCGACGGAGTGCCACGATAAAATACATCGCGGAAAAGCAAATTTACAAACAATATTCGCTAGGAGGTCTCATGCCGGCGTCACGTTTAAAAATAAAAATATGACAGTAACAAACGAAAATCAGATGAACAGCCGCAGACGAGAATATTCAATGCATTTCTCCCTCATTTTGTCTTGTACTAATGACAGCCGCAAAATAAAAGGAAATCCGTCGCTACATCTATAGGAAAACAACCTAGATTTCTTTAATATTTTCTTTTGATTAGTATCTTTTTTTTTTGGCGATTTCTTGTAGTCTTCTGTCTCTTATTTGAAGGTTTCATACAACTGTGCACATTCGATTCGCGGAATTCATTGGAATGCTACATCGAGTGTATTTCGAGCGACTTGATGGAAAAGAAAAGGCATAGTCACGAGACAGTAGGTTTAAAATATACACCTCTTTCTAGTATTGTGCTTCTATTAGTAATTAATATATCTAAAAAGGGTGCGGGTGGGTGTTATCGTTACTGAACTTCATAGTGAATTACATAAGAGAGCTTTATGTTGCTGACAAAAAAAAATATTTTAATTGATTCAATCTAATTTAATTGACCGAGACTCCACACGTTTGCGATTGAACACCTAACATCGTGTTTGCAAAGCGAACTATTTTACCATGCAGTCATGTCTGTAATCTCTTTCCTTCTCTCTTTCTCTCTCTCTCTCTCTCTCTCTCTCTCTCACACACACACACACACACACACACACAAATAGCTATTTGTGTTTGCTTAAATAACTGCGTATATATTTTACATTAAATTCCACTGGCTGTCAATATACAATGCTTGCTTCAGTTCCGAGTTTACTTTCCTTTATAACATTTGTATTAAAGTGAGTGTTTCTATGCGTGAGTTAATATCTATGCGTCTGTATGTCTTTTGTTGTATGATTTTCGTTTGCTGCAGGGAAGTATTAAATTAAAAAATAATAATAATGAATAAATAAATAATTTCAATTTTGAAATTAAATTTTTTTTCCACTCACAAATTAACCTTTTGTGATAATTGCATTAAAGTAAGCGATTAGTTATTTACTATTGTGAGAAAAGCTATGGGGAGATTTCATCTGCAATCTCAGCATTTAATCACATCTAAGTATACTCATTACACACATGTATGTAAATGCGAAGTGACGGGCAGAATCAATAAGATTAGATTAAACTATAAAGTACTGTATGTAATGCATTCCATTAGTTTGTATAAGGTGATTTTTAATTCTCCGGTTCAAAACCCCAGAGAGAGAGAGAGAGCGCGCAAGCGTGGCTGCTTAGTAAGAAGTTTACTTCTTAAAATTTGCTTCTTAACCACATAGTTCCACGTTCCGTAACACAGTGTGTTACCTTGAGCAAGTTCTTCTAGTATAGACCCTGGCTGTTTGAAACCTTTCGAGTGGATTTTGTATACGTGCGTAGTTGTCTTTGTCCTCAGTGAACACTTGACACCCGGTGTGTGATTTTTCATGTCACTCGGACATAAAGATTTTCGGTGGAAGAATAAGCAAGAAGAATATGTACAAGGCTTTAAAATAAATACTGGGTTTGATTCTGTCGAATAAGATGTAGTTCTCAATATCGAATTGCATTAATATTATTTACAATGTATATCCATACATATATATTCATCTTCATATAGACAGATATGTGCATATATTGAGAGATAGAAGGTTTGAACCGTTGTTAGAAAGCGTTGGAAAGAGGTCAGATTGTCGGAGGTAATCATTTTGTGGTGGTATTTCTTCTGGCACTTAAAGTCCTGTGTTCAGATCGAATCTATCATACCGTTTTTCTTTTATACTTTCGGTATTGAAAATGTTATTGTACCTGTGATGAGGAGGGAAACTGCATATTATAAAATAAGAAGAAAATTTCCGTTAGTGGCTTAGCAATTTTTTAGTTACAAGAATGATTACTGCCAGGTCGATTTCCTTTCTTATTAGTTTTCCTGCGTGGTGTATTCGCTATGTATGATATATTCATATTGAAACCGGTTCGCTTAATACTTAACTTGTTCCCTTGTAGTAATAAGAAATTGTACGTGATACGTGTTTCCATAAAATCGTGTTAAAATCATAAATCATAGGATTTTCAGAGCGTTTATTGAAGTAGTGCTAATATTAATTAGGTGTCTTCTATTGACAATACAATTCGCTGTTTTAATTTACAACCGTTTAAATTGTGTACACTGGATTTTCTTCCCATTGACGTTTATTTCAAGGGCAGTAAGTATATTATTCATGATTTCCCATATCGGAGGCGACACATCTAACCTCAGCATGAGGCTGGATACAAGTACACGTCATAGACAACATCAAAATGCATCTGGAGTGATTTTTCCTCTCACGTAGGACACCCATAAAGGATTATATTTGGGGTGAAATCCGCAATAGTTCAAGAAGATTCTAACAGTTTGAACGCTAAATTTATTGTTCCTTTGCAATATTTGCTTAGTCTCTTTCTAAATTAAAACTATTTTTCCTACTAACAACGTTCATTATACAAGCCCACACGTTAATTTACCACATACCATTAGACCTCTAAAATATTTATCTTACCTTATGATGTAACGCACATACGTAAAAATGAATCAATGGTTTTATAGAATTCAGAACGATCTTCCCGAATATGGCCCTGCTATTTTGTCGTAGCAGATTGTCCTACTCATGGTCCTACTTCCAATGATGTTCTTCTTGATTTGAAACTGTGGTAAATTCTTCCTATACGTAAGTATTGATGTTGCAAATGATTCCCGAAACGTTTTATCTTATCCATAATTGGAAAAAGACTTTCATATTAATACGCTACATTTCAACGTCCGTCATTTCTAATGTGTGACAGTTTACCAAAATCACTGAATAAATGTCTGCCGCAATATATGAAAGCGATGGCTGACAGACGTGGCTCACTGTTGATAGTATCAGATTGATATTTAAGATCAGCTAAACGCAAATTTATATTTCCTAACCCTTCGCAAAAGATGGTTGGTGCGGATTTAAACGTTCTGTTTCATTTTTGAGACATAGATATGCGTTTAGGTATTCACACATCCATGCATTCATTCATGCATACACACATACATACATACATATAGGCAGCGAGCTGGCAGAATCGTTAGCACGCCGGGTGAGATGCTTAGCGTTATTTCGTTCTGAGTTCAAATTCCGCCGAGTTCCACTTTGCCTTTCATCCTTTCGGGGTCGATTAAATAAGCACCAGTTATGCACTGGTGTCGATGGAATCTACTTAATTCCTTTGTCTGTCCTTGGTTGTCCCCTCTCTGTTTAGCCCCTTATGGGCAATAAAGAAATAGATACATACATATATAAATGTGTATGCGTATATATATATATATATATATATATATATATATATATATATATATATATATATAGTGTGTGTGTGTGCTTGTATGAATCATACATACATATGTAGACATATACCCACACGCACACAACAATATATCTGTTCAAATCTATAGCGATAAATCTGTGTGTCTCACTCAAGTGCGTGTGTACATACTATGCATTTACGTATGCGTGAATATATATAGACATGTATACGTATGTGTGTGTGCGTGTGTGTGAGCGACTGTGTGCGTGTGTGTGAGCGACTGTGTGCATTCACGTGATGTTAACAAGATTGTTGAAACGAAGAAAAAATTCATTGCGCAGTTTAGTTCATATTTATGTTGTCTCTATTCTCGACTAACCAATCGCGTTTCCTCAGATCAATAAAATGAACAGCAGACAATCTCCTAGAACACATTTACTTGGTTATAGCAATGGAACTTAGTGGCTCAGTCCGATCGCAAAATTTATTAAATTTCAAGTGTTTAGACGCCGTAAAATTGATATATTTCTCGCAAGTCATATAATTTATATTTCAGCCAATCTCGACAATATATCATCGGTTTGTGTTGATGTATAACTTTGTGTCATGAATGCACGGTTAAAATTTAATAGCTCAATAGAGAGATAAGGAATTAAATGTTTCTACACATGTTATTACATTTGAAGAGAACGTTCGTTTATAACAAAAGAATTACATCAATTTCAAATTAAAGAGGTCTCGTTAGGTTTGGTGCGGTTGTAGCCAAGTTTGTTTTTAAAAATATAGGACTTACGTATGATTGAATTCTGAGAAATAATTTATCATTGAGAAGAATCTGGCAATCTCTGCAATATCTGCATCAATATTATCTTATAAAGACGATGGCATGGATGTCAGGTTGAGAAGCCCGCATTGTGAGCACGTAGTTTCGGATGTTAACCCACTACATGATACCTTGGGCAAGTGTCTTTTACTGGATCAACCAATGTCTTCTAAGTCAATGTGGTACATGTAGAATGTGTACAAGTTTTTGAGTGAATATATATATATATATACACAGACACATGCATACATATGCATATATATATATGTATATATATATATACATATATTTAGATATACATATATAAGCGTAGGAGTGGCTGCATGGTAAGTAGCTTGCTTACCAACCACATGGTTCTGGGTTCAGTCCCACTGCGTTGTACTATTGCCTCGGGCCGACCAAAGCCTTGAGTGGATTTGTTACACGAAAACTGAAAGAAGCCCGTCGTGTATATATATATATATATACATATATATATATATGTATATAAGCTGGCGTGTCTGTGTTGGTCCCCGTACCATCGATGCTGGTGTGTTTACGTTCCCATAACTTCGCGTTTCGGCAAGAAAGGCCGACAGAATAAGTAATAGGCTTACAAAGATTAAGTCCTGAGAGTTGATTTGTTCGACTATATATATATATATATATATACACAGTCAATGCAGACAAGCGAACAATAAAACAATTAACAAACAAGACGTGCACAAAGAATTCACTAATTTGACCCTCAGTAAAAAGAGAGATTCTGTCGTTTCGAGCGTAAACTTCGTTGGAAAGGAGTAAAGGTGAAGTCCAAAGAAGAAAAGAAAAAAGGAAAAGAAATTATATATATATATATATATATATATATGTAGGAATGGCTGTGTTGTAAGTAGTTTGCTTACCAACCACATGGTCCCGGGTTCAGTCCCACTGCGCGGCCTCTTGGGCAAGTGTCTTCTACTATAGCCTCGGGCCGACCAAAGCATTGTGAGTGGATTTGGTAGACGGAAACTGAAATAAGCCTGTCGTATATATGTATATATATATATGTATGTGTGTATGTGTTTGTATGTCTGTGTTTGTCCCCCCGACATCGCTTGACAACCGATGCTGGTGTGTTTATGTCCCCGTAACTTAGCGGTTCGTCAAAAGTGACCGATAGAATAAGTACTAGGCTTCCAAAGAATACGTCCTGGGGTCGATTTTCTAGACTAAAGGCGGTGCTCCAGCATGGCCGCAGTCAAAAGACTGAAACAAGTAAAAGAGTAAAAAAAAGAGTATATATATTTGTATATATATATAACTATGGACTCTCCTGTCGGTTTCGACGTATTAGATTCCAGCAACTCTTACTTTGTCAGTCATAATGCTTATATCGAATGTGATATTTAAAACCCGCCAACGATTTGCAAAGATGGCCACGAGCGTTGTAAGTTTGAGGATCATAGGTCAGTTTAGGTGGTATATTTGCAGCCCCTTTTCTTCCTTGCACCTGAAGCCTGTTAATGCTGGTTGCAACAAAGTTTTAATACGATCTCTATTTGAGAACCACTGACCAATAGTATTGGGTATAAGAATAACACAACACTTCTATGTTTCTATCACAAATACATACAAAAAATAACCGTATGCACACACACACACACACACACACACACACACAAACACACACACACACACGCGACACACACGCACACACACAGAGTAGCAGCAGCACACTACAAGATAGAAATAATGTATATACTTATTAGCAGTTAAACACACCATTATACACAAACATAACCAAACTTACACACATACACTTTACAGACATACACGTAGAAACACACACACACATGCATAATAATGTCCAGACTCATAGACATATGTACAGCAGCACGCGGAAAATCCCGTCAATATAATGTGGCCATAACATACATACTGCATTTGGTCATGGAGCACAAATGGTAAAACTAAACATATTATAGTGTTTAACCATCGCTTGCCATCGTCAATACCAACTTAAGATTGACTTGAATAGCGTGAACTTAACAATCTAAGTTTAAGTAAGATAATGCGAGCACAATAAGATAAGTTATTCATACTCTGCGATACCTGTCATATAATTATATACATTGAGATATTTCCGAATCTTTGGTCTTAACAACGAAGCATTAGGTTATTGGACATAGGAAATAGTATGTGGACAGGAAGTATTTATGCCAAATTTTTGAATGAATTATGGTTTCGACAAAATAATTAGTGACGGAGTTGAAGAACCTCTAACGACTCAGCTGGTTGTACGCTAATCTATTTTATCGACTTGCATATCTGCACGTACATTCATACACATATATACATTCACAAATGCATATATATGCAGAAAGTACAAAGAGGTAAAGAAAACAAAAATAATTAGGAAGATTGCATGCGAACATTGTGAAATTTCTGACAGTAGTGCAAGATATTATGCAGATAATTAAATCTTCTGCGGGGTTCATCCGGTTACATTTATCAAACTGATTTGGTCGTGGTTTCACTCCATAACCTTCAAACACTATAACGTTCTCTTCTCTTGTAGGTCATCTGATAGACACATTTATTGTTTGAACAGTATGGTGATATTTATCTCGATACTGATGTTATTCTTCATCTTGTAGTTGTTTCTGTTGTTATTGTGCATTTTGTTTTCCGTTCGCTCAGAAAAGTTTTATCTGAAATAAAAGCTATATGTCACATTCTTGAGGCATCGATTTAATTTTGACCAGGCAAAAGGCCAAGTTTTACAAGCATATATTTTGCAGCGCTAGATCAGATTAAGATCGAAAGAAGACATTCTTAAACTTGCACGATTGGGAGTGATATAATGGATTGAGTTTACCTGCGTACATGGACAGCAATCGCACTCATCCTTGCTGGGATTGCAAATATAAATGTATAAAAACTACAAAATACAGGAATATGTTGCGACAAACAGAGTACGTTCAAAATGATATGTCTAACATTTTCAGAGAATTAATTTCCGTAGCTCTGTGGTAAGAAGTTTGCATCCCAACCACGTGGTTCCGAGTTCCGTCCCACTGTTTGACACCTTGCACCTTGGAAGAGTGCTTCTGCTATTGCCTCGGGCCGTCGTCCTCGTAGACGGAAACTGAAAGAAGCTCGTTATATATGTCCCAGGATTTTCCTCAGTTTAATGACTAAAGAAAATAAAGATGCTTATTTAATCTTCACCTGTGTATAATAAGTAACATCTAAATGTCACCTGTGTGCCATTTAGATGTTACATTAGATGTTACATAAACTATGCCATTTAGATGTTACATAAACTAGTAACTCCGTGCCGTCAAAAATGACGGCTAATTTTAGTATTTTATGTATAAATATGGATGGTAAAGCAAATTAATACACTTGTCAATGTTCACTTACTTTAACATACTTCCTTTGTATACGCACACACATACACACATACTCACACAGAGTCGAAACACTGTTTGATTTTTCTTTTCAGAATTGAATATTCACCGTCCCACCGGTTTACCACTACCCCTTCCTTTCTTATTCATCCATCGCCCCTTTTTTCTCGTTCATATGTTGTGACGGAGAAAAACACAAGAGTCGTATCATAGTAGATTATCTTTCTCGTATCTCCTTCTCCTCCTCGTTCGTATGCGCAGCATCTTTGCTTATTATGGAAACAGAGTCTTTTGCCACCTTGAAGTGTAAAATACTTAGAGTAGGATTAACTCTCTCACTCTTTCTATCTCTTTCTCGGTTATATATGTAGTTGAAATTTACAGAAAAAACAACAGACGAAGACAGGTCTATAAACAACAAACCGGTGTATTAGTTTGACGCTCGGGAAAATGGAAGTCTTTTACGTTTCGAGCCTAAGCTTTTCAACAGAAAGGGACAAAGGGAAATAAACACACAGAGTACACACACACACACACACGCACACACACACACACACACACACACACACACACACACATATATATATATATATATATATATATATATATATATATATATATATATTCATATATTCTTTTATTCCTTTATGTATTTCAGACATTTGACTGCGGCCATGCTTGAACACTGCCTTAAAATGTTTCAGTCAAAGAACTCGGCCCAAGACTTATTCTGTGTAAGTCTAGTACTTAGTTTATCCGTCCATTTTGCCAAACCACTAGATTACGGGAGACACAAACACACCAGCATCGGTTTTTAACTCATGTGGGGTGGAGTGGGGGAAGTAAATCACTGACACATACACATATGAATACATACATACATATATATATATATATATATATATATATATATATATATATACATGTGTGTGTGTGTGTGTGTGTGTGTGTGTGTGTGTGTGTGTGCGTGTGTGTGTGTGTGTGTGTGTACGACAGGCTTCTTTCAGTTTCCGTCTAATCGGAAGGCTTTCGTCAACCCAAGACCACAATGGAAGACACCTGCTCAAGGTTCCAGGCAGGGGGTATGAACCCAGAACCTTGCTCTGGGGAAGCAAGCTTCTTACCATATAGCCACACCTGTGCATATATATATATACATATGTATGTATGCGTATATATATATAGACATACATACATACATACATATATACATACATACATGTATGTGTGTGTGTGTGTGTGTGTGCGTGTCCATTTGTATGCCTTGATATATTCATACCTTTGTGTACAAAGTGGATGAAAGCCACAACAGCTAAGTATAGGTTACACAGAGGCATGCCGAAATGGATGGGAACTTAACCCCCAACTTCAGCAGGGGCAAATGCCGGCGCTTGATTTCAAATGAATTTTTTTCTTCATTTTATAATTTCGTATTTCGTGCTCCATGTAACCTATACATCTCAGCCCTGTGTTTACTACGTTTATATATAAATATATTCATGTATGCGAAGCATATATGAGTATACAGACATACATACATCTATATGTGTGGCTGTGTATATGTACAACCATGTTTACACAAGTGTGTTAGTGTATATGTGTGCGTATGCGGTAGACATTGCAATTATACGTTGGTGTGACAGTTACATATTGGCCTATTTGATAGTAGGGGGTGGTTTTAGGGGATGTTACTAGAAGCTGGTTGTTTCATTCTGTGCCTGTGAATGTGTATGTTTGAGGACATGTACTTGAGAATGTGGTCCCCCGTGTCTATGTGTATACGCGCATGCACAATTTTTCACGTGTATACGTGTGTGTATGTGTTTGTGCGCATATGTGTGCGCTTGTGTGTGTGTGTACGAGTGGGTTTGATTAAATGAGGCGGTGAATTTGATTGATCAGGTCTCTAAACGTGAGGAGAATATCTCGGTCGCATTTGCAAACACGAAAGAATCTATCCATCATTAGTAGAATGAAATGCAGAAGGAGTGCAGTCTAACAGTCTTAGATAGTTGCCGAAGAGATGGGGAATATATAAATAGAAAGGAAGAAAGAATAACTTAGAAGCAAATAGAAAGGCAGTGGAATAGTGACCGGTCTGGCGGCGGGGATTACACTACAGAAGACAGTATTGAAGAAGAAAATCGTTGTAAAATAAATGTGTGGTGGGCATGAATGCAAGGGTTGTCTTAATGATAAAAGCAATCAATGCTAATGAGTTATATACAGAATTACTTTTAATGGGAAGGAGCATGAAAATTGATGATAGTAATCACAGATTTCGGCACAGAGGCAGAAAGTTTGATGTAGGTATGGTATAAGTCGATTATTTCAAACCTAGTATTTCATTGGTACTTTATTTTATCGACCCTGGAAGGATGATTGTTTTAGCTGTCCTAACTGGGATTTCGAACAAGAATTAATGGGCAAAAACAGAAAAAAAAAATAGCATCGTGACAGAACGTACAGCGCCTACAGAGAACAGGCTTGAAACTTCTGAACAACTGAGCTAAAACAAATATCAGGCTTTGATTGATGAGGCAGTGGTCAAATGATGTGATACAATCTTTTTTGTAAATGAAGCCGGTTGTTTCAGTTTCGTAGTAGGTTCAGAACATAAATACAACCAGAAAATTAGTTTGAAAGTAAACCAGTTGAAAATCTAGATGATAATTTCTAACTGTTTCATGTTATGATTTAAGCATTTGATTTATTTGAATTATTCTCAGTTAATTTTACAAAGATATATCACGAAATCATACAAAGCAATATCAATTAAAACAAACTAAACGATATATGGACGCACCTGTTATTTCATCTATACATACATACATACATACATACATACATACATACATGATGAGTTGTAGTGAAACAAATATCCAAGAAAACTGAAAATACACAGAAATTTGGCATTGAAAATATATATTTATGAAATTAGAAATTTACATTGTCAACAGGTTTACAGTTTTGCTTATGCTATTCATCGGTGAAACAGGAAATCACTCGACTATATAAAGTACTTTATTGCATAATTATATTTTACAGCACCAAATTTCTGTGAATTTTCCTTTGTGATGCATAGTCGGCTGCCAACTCTTTTTTTCTGCAAAATAGGGGTAGCTTGTCCTGTTCAGGCTATATTATTAGCATTATCCTGCGTTTGAGAATTTAAAATCACTTCTTTAACTTTCTAAGACATCTCAATGCTTCTACAGCAAACTTCGTTTGTTTGTCTACGTTCATCGTAATTTGAATTTAATATATATATGAAAAAGACAGAGATCTAGCTGGATGCATACAGTTTTATATATATATATATATATATTACAAATTAAAAGGGTAAAGGATTATCAATTTATTAATTAATAAACCAATTAACAATTAACAATTTTTACCAAGCCCATCGGTATGAAAGCACCATTATTGGTGGAGAACTTATTTAAAAGCTCATATATATTTATAAATATATATATATATATATATACATACATACATGCAATTATATATATATATACATACATACAATTATATATATATATATATATATATATAACTGTATGTATATGTATTTATGTATGAGCACATAACGATACGGGCATATTGAAACGCATATGTGTGTGTGTGTGTGTGTGTGTGTGTGTGTGTGTGTGTGTGTGTATAAAGAGAAAACAAAAAGTGGAACATGGACGTAACAGGCGACAATAAAACATCCGGACATTTAGACGATTCAAAAAAGAACAGGAAAAACAAGGACGAGTTATTCGGAGCTTCCTATCCTCAGTCGAGTTCCAGATCATCTTAGCAGTTTCGGTCGGTTACACTTGAGACTGTATACGAAAACAAGGACGAAAAAAAAACCGGAGAAATGGTACACATTTACAAACAACAGGACAATACCAATTGGTGTATTTCGAATAAAGACGAATTAAATGAAGCTGGCGTGTGTGGAAGTGTAACCTTACGGTAGGAACATAAGAGATAAATGTAATGGGAAGGAATAAAAGAGATGCTACACGGATGGTAGTGGAACCAAGAAAGAAATATCAGAATTGGCGGAATACCGGTCACCTGAAATGAGAGGAGTGAAGTATGGGGCTGAGTGATTGAAGAATTAGGGAGGGACATATATGTGTATATATATATAGTTATATACATATTTATATATATATATATATATATATATATATATATATATATATATATATATATATATATATATATATATATACTCATTTATTGTGCTTTTAATTATTAATTTTTCTATATGTGATAGTGGATTTTCATCGATGAGTTCTTGAAAATTGGTCATTTTCCCTAAAACTATATATATTTTATATATACTTTATCTATAAGGCTCAATTTAATTTTAATTTTTGATAAATTGATTTTAATTGAGTTTTTTACCTGTAATTTTGGATTTTGTCCCTAATAATATATATATATATATATATATATTAATATATATGTATGTATATATGTATATATATATATATATGTGTATATATATATATAAATATATATATATATATATATATATATATATATATATATATATATATATATATATATATATATATATATATATATTTGAGTGTGTGTGTGTGTGTGTGTGTGTGTGTGTGTATGACTACGTATATACGTGTATAAGTATATAGTTCCATATTCTCCCATCTGTTAGATTGTTATATCTAAAATATTCTTTTCGCAGTTATAAACTTCCGATGATAAAGGAGATTTCAACCGGATTAAATATTCTCGCAGTCATGCATTATTACAGAAGGAAAATAATGTAGCAGTGAATCTATAATTTTAATTTAATGCATAGGGATAACATTTTTAAAAGAACAATCGATCAATATACGGTTTACCAGAAAGATTTATCGAAATATATGGAAAACAAGCACTACTTTTTGCTGAAAATCCACCTCATTTTAAAAAAAAAATTACCATAGAGGAAATCCAGAATTAATTTACGATAAATTTGTGTTATTTCTGAATTAAAAGCCCTGCCTAATACCTACACATGTATTACATCTTTAAATGATAAAGAACCAGCTCAATCGTTCTCGATGGCTTTGTTGACGGTTTAGCTATTTATGTTATCATCTATGTATGCTTCTACCTGTCTCTCTTCATCTTTCTATCTATGAATCAGTTTCCACATCTGTCTGTTTTTCTAACTGTCTGGCTATCTAATTCTATATCGATCGATCTTTCTGTTTGCCAGTCAATCTTCCAGTGTACGGGGCAGCCCGTATTCCAGTCTGAGTTTCTATCTATTGATAACAGGTTCTCTTGTGGCTGTTAACAAACAAGACATCCACGTTGACTTGGTTATAAAGATTAACTTTTGGAAGTAATAGTGCTTAGGCGCAGGAGTGGCTGCGTGGAAAGTAGCTTGCTTATCAACCACATGGTTCCGGGTTCAGTCCCACTGCGTGGCACCTTGAGCAAGTGTCTTCTGCTGTATCCTAGGGTCGACCAAAGCCTTGTGAGTGAAATTGATAGACGGAAACTGAAAAATGTGGCCGATTGAATAAGTACTAGGTTTACAAAGAATATATCTTGGTGTAGATTTGCTCGACTAAAAGGCGGTGCTCCAGCATGGCCGCAGTCAAATGACTGAAACAAGAAAAAGAAAAAAAGAAAAAAATATATATATGTATTTATGCAGGTATTGAACTCACAACCTCAGGATCGTAACCTTGACGCTCTACCACTAAAACATGCACCTTCATGTACATGCAGGTTTTCCCAAAAGTAGGTCTACAGATAACAAGTAGGCACTTAAAATGTCTTTTAAAATATTACATTTAAATTTTTATCTTACAAACTGAAAAGGGAACTTCACAAAGTTAACTAAATTAGCATAGAATGATGGGTTAATATTTTTATATAATTAAGATCTAAACTGCTAATATATCAACGCGAAAGAGGTAGTTGAATAACTGTAAACCTACTTTTGGGCCACTATGTATAAAGAAAAGTTTCTAGAAGAAGTTTCCACGTGATTAGTTGTAGTGAAAAAAAGATATACAAGACAGAAAATACACAGAAATTTGGTGTTGAAAAAATATATTTATCAAATAAAACATTTACATAGTCAACCGATTTACAGTTTCGCTTATGCTATTCATCGGCGAAACAGAAAACCACTCAACTATTTAAGTATCTTATTTCATAATTATATTTTTACAACACCAAATTTCTGTGCATTTACCTTCTTCATGTATATATATATATATATTCTCACCTTCCCGAGCGTCAAACTAATACACCTACTTGTGGTTTATACACCTGTCTTCGTCTTTCGTTTTTCGGTAAATTTCAACATATATACACACGTGTGTGGGGTGCGTGCGTGCGTGCGTGCGTCCGTCAGTGTGTGTGTATAAGTATGGCTGCGTAGTAAAAATTTTGTTTTCGAACTATATATTTCTATGTTCATTTCCACTGCGTGGCACCTTGGGCGACTGTCTTCTATAGCCTCGAGCCGACTAATACCTTTTGTGTGTCTATGCATTCGGTAGACGGAAACGGAAAGAAACTAGTCTAGTATATACAGTAATCTTTTGCCTTATCACGGTTCACTTATCGCGCCCTCAGTACATCGCGGATTTTTCTGGTTAACATATATAAATTTATGTCGCGGACTCCTCAGTATATCGCGGGATTCTAGAGCCGATAGGCATTTATATTTTTTTAGATTTTAATTATTTCTCTGGTAGAATAATCATTTCACATCTAAAACTTAATAAATTAATAAATAAAAATAGAGTACAGTATAGCACAGTATAACATATTAATTAGAATATATCAAAAGAAAATACGTACTGTACCGTAGATGAGTAAACAAAGAATCGCACATACTGTCTGGAAAACGAAACTCAGGAGGCGAGTGTGTGATATCGTTTGGCATTTATAATAAAATAAATATATACAAATTATAGAAATGAAAAAAAACATACATAGAGTTCAGTACTGTTTCTTATTTCTTTATTGCTCACAAGGGGCTAAACATAGAGGGGACAAACAAGGACAGACAAATGGGTTAAGTCGATTACATCGCCTCCAGTGCGTAACTGGTACTTAATTTATCGACCTCGAAACGATGAAAGGCAAAGTCGACCTCGGCGGAATTTGAATGAACTCAGAACGGAACGGCAGAGGAAATACCGCTAAGCATTTCGCCCGGCGTGCTAACGTTTCTGCCAGCTCGCCGCCATTACAGTACTGTTTCTACTTCGCGGACTTTCAACCTACCGCGGAAGGATTTGAAAAGTAACACCCCCGATAATCGAGGGATTACTGTATATATATAGTGAAGTATATTTGCCATTTAAATGTGGCTGACCCCTAAGGGTGGATGTTACTGTTGCTTTTAGCCCCAGGAGAACATCTCCTCCAGCTGGCTTATCGACACACATCTGTGTCCTGTCTATTTTTGCCAAGACATTGTGTTTCTCATCGAATTTCGGCGATTATCGTACGCTGAGGAAGGGAAATAACCCTGAAAAACTCGGGTCCGTACGTATCGCAGATCAAGATGGGAGGGATAACTTCCCTTGGCAAAAATAGACAGGACACAGATGTGTGTCGATAAGCCAGCTGGAGGAGATGTTCTCCTGGGGCTAAAAGCAACAGTAACATCCACCCTTAGGGGTCAGCCACATTTAAATGGCAAATATACTTCACTTTATCGTGCAGCTACTGTTAATACCTCGTTCAGAGATTTAACATTGCTTATATATATATATATATATATATATATATATATATATATATATATATATATATATAATTTTGTTTAAAAGAGTTCCAACTCTGTCTGTTTTTTATGTTTTATTTATATTCTTGTGAAATTAATGTGGGATATAGAATATGGAATATTTTCTATATATATATATATATATATATAACAATATTAGGGACACAATCCAAAATTACAGGTAAAAACTCAATTAAAATCAATTTATAAAAAATCAAAATTAAATTGAGCTTGCCCCTGCCTCCATATTACAACCGGCATTGGTGTGTTTACTTTCCCATAACTTAGCGTTTCGGGAAAGAGTAGGATAGAATTCGTTGCAGGCGTTAAGATAGAATAAGTGCTGGAATCTTTTCTTCCGATTAAAATTTTTCAAGTCAGTGCCTAAGCATGACCTCAGCGTAAAGACTGAAACACACACACACATATATATGTATATATGTGTGTGTATATATATATATATATATATATATATATATATATATATATATATATATATATATATATATATATATATAATACAAAGAATATATAAGCATCTATACATACATATATGTACATGCTTACATCTACATGTGTATATAGATGCATATTCTGGTACAGGACATTAGAAAAATGAACTACAGTCAACAAACCGAACACATAGGAAAACAAATAGCCACTTGGAATTATTCCTTCATCAGCTGCCTCTATTCTAAACTAGGCGTTTCGAAGATAAGGCAGGACGCACTCTTATAATAGTTTCTTCCTGAGTAGTGGATCAACCCACTAAACAGAGGTTTCCAAGGTACTAAACACAAACTAAGACAAGAAAAAATGGACAGTGAAAACAACATTAAAATGCCGTAGGGCCAAACGCGAATCGGATATTGAACGCTAGTGATATGACGAAGCTGGACAAAGAAAAAACAGGTTCGTCTCACCTTCATGGTGGCTGGAGTGAGAAAGAGAGACTTGACCACAAGTCATATGTGAGCAGAGAGGAGTGGTACAGGAAGGAAGGGGAACAAACGTGAGAGACAGGGAGGAAGAGAGAGATGTGTATAGCATTGAAGTGAAGAAGCAAAGACAACAGAAGGAAGCAGAGCGAGAGGTGGAGTTGGGTAAGAAGAAAGATAGATAGGTAGATAGATAGATGGATGGATAGATAGATAGATAAATAGATAGATAGATAGATAGATAGATAGATAGATAGATAGATAGATAGAGTCGTGATATATATATATAAAATTAAGATGCATTTGAATTAGGGACTTAAATTGAGTCTCCTTGCCAGTCCGGTATAGTCCACACAGCTCAAAGTTACGTGAACAGAATGTAAATAAGCAACAAGGAAATCCAGGTATCAATGCATTACGGTCGTTTCGAGCAGCTCGATTTAATCGATCAGTGAAAACATTACATCAATTTGAAAGTAACCGCTCTCATCCGAAGCAGATGAACATATAGATTTCCAACATAAAGGATAAACAACTTTTAGCAAAATTACATCAACACCAGAAGCCAAAATAATTACATTGTTTCTTTATGTTATATTTTTTGAAGAATGGGTTTAGAAAACAATGAATATCTTCTAATTAAGCCTACTATAATTTAGCGAGCAACAGAGGAAAATAGTGTGGCTTACGTATTTAGATTATATATGCCATGATAGATCGCTAGCCACTACACATTATTTTTTCCCTCTCCTTGTTTCTTTCTGTGTTCCTTTCTGTGGAAGAGCGTAGGCTCGAAACGTTAAAGACATTTTCACTTCCCGAGCGTTATACGAATACATCTTTTTGTTGTCTACACCACCTGCCTTCGTCTTTTGTCTTTTTTTTTTTTGAATTGTCCATATATATATATATATATAGTTGTTCGTATATTACAGTATATGTGTAATATGTATTATGTCTAAGGCCGCGAGCTGACAGATACGTTAGCACACCAGGCGAAATGCTTAGCAGTATTTCGTCTGTCTTTATGTTCTGAGTCCAAATTCCGCCGAGGTCAACTTTACCTTTCATCCTTTCAGGGGCAGATAAATTAAGTACCAGTTGCGTACTGGGATCGGTCTCATCGACTGACCCCCTCCCCGAAAATTTCGGGCCTTGTGCCTCTAGTAGAAAAGAATATGTATTATGTCTGCAAAATATTGTATATATGGTATATATTTTTTTTATGTAGAAACTATTATATATTATATCTGTGGTAATAAATATTAGCAGAGATTCCTATCGTTTTCGCGCTGCAGAATGTTTTGAATCATTTTTGTGTTAAACTTGAATTACTTTACCTATAGCAAGATTTTATAAAGTGTGTTTTGTACGTAATTGTATTTGCATATAATGTTTTTAAAGATTGTAACATTGATACATGTCTAAAGCTGAAATTTCCAGCTTTCTATTATGTATGAATCTTTTAATATGTGTTTATTGATAATTTTAATCGTTTGACTTAAGGAAATTCTCTCTTGATGCTTTACTTTATGGTATATTTTCTTGTAATGTAATTCTGAAATGAGATGTAACACATCGAACAGAAAGAATTCTTACTGAAATTTTGTTTTATACAGCAAGTTATTCAACTAGTATAGACATTTTCTTCTTCTGAGGTTTACTATTTTAATGAGAAAGCGTGTGCGTATTACACCTGCCACATGATCACAAAACATAGAGTAAACAGTTCAAATCTTGACAATTTCAAGGACTGAAGCTTTTTGATGTCCATTAAAAAAGAAAAGAAGACAATGACTCCAGAACATTAAGATGCTGCAATTAAGATGCTGCAATTAAGATGACATAACGGATAGGAAGATACTAATGAAAATGGGGTGACAGCGATGAGTAGTAATGCGTGTAAATACAAACTTTTACCTGTTTAAATATTCTTTAGGCACATTCGAACCCGTTAGAAGGCCTTATGCAAATACACCGAGTCAGCTCACAGCGCTCCTAACCCGACTTTAGGATTCATGCATTTCGGAGAGGTTGTCTCCTCTGTAGGCACAGAGACCGGAAAAGCAGACATGCATTTCGGGAAGTTATCTCCTCTGTAGGCAGAAAGACCGGAAAGGCAGACATGCATTTCGGAGAGGTTATCATCTCTTTAGGTTCAAAAACCGGAAAAGCAGACATACATTTCGGAGAGGTTATCATCTTTTTAGGCTCAAAGACCGGAAAGGCAGACATACATTTCGGAGAGGTTATATCCTCTTTAAGCACAAAGACTGGAAAGGCAGACATGGATTTCGGGGACGATATCACCTCTTTAGCCACAGAGACCGGAAAGGCAGACATGCATTTTGGGGAGGTTGTCTCCTCTTTAGGCACAGAGACCGAAATGGGAGACACTGTGGACTGACAAGAGAGACAGGTCCCACTTATGATAATCTCGTCGGCGTTCAATAACTGGTTGCGTTATTCGGCAGCACGCCACAAGTAAAATATGGTGCGACAGCACTAAGCAGTAATGTGTGCATTTTTCCTGCATTTTGTGTATTTACACACATTCATCTACTGTGAGAAATTTTCTCTATAACAGATTACAGTGAATGGCTTTTTTACGAGTTCTAATATGTCTCAATCATATTTGAACTGGTAACAGGTTTCTCTTAATGAATGATATTATAGCATATTCTTAATTTTGTTCGGTTACAGAGTTTTGCGAAGCCAAATTTCTAACAACACAATAGATGTTCCTACAATTAGTTGCAGAATTTCAGAAAGTGTAGAAGAAGGATGAAGAGAAATGGGTAATTCTGTATCACGAACATCTATTGCATTTTAAAGTCACTTGT
The DNA here is from genome assembly GCF_046866305.1 of Octopus bimaculoides. Taxonomy (NCBI): domain Eukaryota; kingdom Metazoa; phylum Mollusca; class Cephalopoda; order Octopoda; family Octopodidae; genus Octopus; species Octopus bimaculoides. Next base: position 103,320,723 of record NC_142933.1, read on the forward strand.
ACAATCTGAATTCAGCTACAAGCTATTGCAAGACGGTAACATAAATATACTTCACAACGTTACCCAAGGTAGCACTGATGTTTGGAATAGTATTTTGTGATATATAATAAACCATAACTATAATTCTAAACGCGAACGTTAATCCTAATTCTTTAGCAGTTGCTTCTAATACTAACCTTCAACACTAACGTTAATTCTAATCCCTAGTATGAAATCCCTACTCCAACCAAATCCTATCTTATCGTGTTCTTAATTATAGATGCTTTTCATTTTGCTTTATTGGTGAGGAGTAGGGAGTTATATCTATATATAAAAATACCATTTACTGTTGCATGGGATGTAGAGAATGTATAACATATATATATAGAAATATCATTGATTGTTGCATGAGATATAGAGAATAGATTTATCGGAATTGCTAACATTTTAACAAAAATTGTTTTTGAATGTTCATAACTTTCTCTTTAATTTTTACAAGAAACTCTGGCGATTGCCGTCAATAGCATGACAATGTACTCCCGTGAAAAAAAAAAAAACCCTACAATAAAAATCGGAAGTTGTATTTCAAACTGTAAAAGTTTCTCAATGAAAAGGAAACGATTTATTATTATTATTATTAGTATCATTATTATTATTCTTTCCTCCCTTATATGACAATTTGTGTCGATCTAACAACTAAATTCCATATAATAAATACAAATGTTTGAATGACTACATTCAAAAGCCTTCACTCATATGATGATGTTTTGGTGTAATGTAGTCACAGATGTGGCTCTAAGACCAGACTACGTGTACCGAACAATGTCGCGTATTCTGAACATACACATATACATCGTACGGTTGCTACTAAAAAGAAACGGCAAGTAATGGAAACTTTTCATAACGCACTTGAATATTAATATCAAATATCTATATCTAATATCTGTCAGGCTGAGTTTTACCATAATTTTCAGTTATGCAAAAGCTTAACCATTTTTATTATTATTATTATTATTATTATTATTATTATTATTATTATTATTATTATTATTATTATTATTATTATTATTATTATTATTATTATTATCATTATTATTATTGTTATTGTTATTGTTACAGTGAACGTATGAAAAAATTCTTTCTGCGACTTCTGATTAATCTAGATATTAATTCGAGTTTGGGAATAGAATAAAGATAAATATTGCGATTTTTGTTTGTGTGAACACGTGGCTTCTATGGAAGAGAAAAAACAACAACAACAACAACAATAATGGAAAGCAGCGATTGTGATACGAGATAACAACAAATGAATAAATGAATAACTATGAAAGTATGAAAAAATAAAAGTAGAAAATAACGAATTACCTTATCTTAGTTGTTGGTTGTATTAAAACTTATCTTGTTCAAAACCTTGTAAACGTTTCAGAATAATTTATTTCGACATCCAAATATATTTTAGTTAATAAAAAAAAAATTGAAAGACGTGTTTGCCGGTGGATAAAGATTATAGCTTGAAGACATCCTGAAAATAATAATAATATTCATATTCCTATATACATATTACAATCATATTCATATGTGGCTGAATCAATTTAATTAGAACGGTGTTATTTGACATATTTGGAAGAAACTATTTGCGTTCCTTAATCTGTTCTATGACAATCATTCGAAACAGATATCAGGCTTCAGAATGAACCCCTCCATATTCCCATTTTCGGATATCCTGCAGTAGATCATAAACAATGCCTTTAATACTTAGCAAAACATTAAAACATAACTTACGTGTGATCTCGCTTTATAAATAACTTATCGTGTTCCCTATCCTCTTCATCCGTCTGTTACTATTATCACATCATAATGGCTTGTCACCGCAAAAGTTGAGTCAAGATAAAGGCAATATGCCCGTTGACAGCACACTTCCTAGTGGTTGACAAGCCTCTAATGTGGAAGAAGCAAGCCCGACAATTTGAAAGAAAAAGCTGCTCTGATTTCGTCGCTCTTGTGTTATGGCTCTTATCCCATAACTTTTCGCCATCAATACCATCTCTGCGTACACCACGTTAAGAGGAAACAACGTGGGAATGTCATGACTCCTGTCTTTTTACAAACAAGTGTATGTCACAGAGCGATATTCCAGGAAACTTGTTACAAGGGATTTCTGATAAAGTGACCTTATACATTTTTTGTACCTCCTTCTTCAAACAAGGACTATATATACACTGCAAGCTGTGCAGTTGTGCAGTAGCTAACATATGTCAGGGTGATATTTATGGGTTAACAGCGGGAATTGGTCTGAAGATCAATTGCATAGTTCTCAACAGATATATATCTGTTGAGAACTATGCAATAGATTGTTTTATGTTATTGCTGATAAACACAGGGAGTTGCAAAGGAGGTACCATATGAAGCATATTCAATGCGATACGAAGTAGGTCGTTGGCATGATCGCGGACTTGCCAAATTTATCGTGTCAGGGCAGTGGTGTTTTATTTGTCCCAACATCAAAGCTAATGAATTTTGTTTAATTCCACTCATAAAAGCCATTATCTGCTTTGCCCATGTAATGTCTTGCTGCTATCAGATGCTGTTTTTGAGAGACAAGTATATAAACTAAGCGAAGGTAGCTAACATTGATCGCTGGTAACACAGATGGTCTCCAGGAGAAAGTCTAATTTGTCATAGGTAAATTCTACATACGTTCGTGAATAGATCTAAATAAACAGATACTTCCTGGATGTATCATTGGAGAAGGCGGTCATACAGCTTGAGACTACGTGGTCTTCGATCCTGCAGGTGTGAGGAATATGGTGTAAACGTTTTGCGTAGTTGAGCGAGAGACTAACAATATTTATTGTAATACCAAAGATGAACTGAAAGCACCGACTATAGAAGAATTCCCCAAACTTAAACAAGGAGACTGTCCAGAAGACCTGCAGGTGAGTTCGAAGGTGTCTGGTAGCTGCAGTTGAAACCAATGGTGATTTTATTGAATAAATTTACTCTTTAGTTTTTCCAGATATTTTTATGTAATTTTGGAAAATATATCTGCTAAAATGAGATGTCGTTATTTTCCTTTTCGTGTAATTTAGACGACAGTTTATTCACCGCACCCTACATACATACATACATACATACATACATATAGAGTACCAATAGACGTCATATATATATATGCACAAGCACATATTCAGCACACAAGTATAATACGTATATGCCTTTGTGTGTGTGTTTGTGTGTGTGTGTGTGCGTGTGTGTGTGTGTGTGTGCGTGTATTATTAATCGACTTAACTCAAATCCGAATATCTCAAAACAGTAATAAACATTTAAGGAACACTAACATATATATGTATATATATATACATGTATATATGTACATATATATATATATATATATATATATATATATATATGTGTGTGTGTGTGTGTGTGTGTGTGTGTGTATATATATATATGTGTATATATATATATATATATATATATATATATACATATATATATATATATATGTATATATATATATATATATATATATATATATATATATATATAACATATTGGAACATGTAGGTATATATGCGTTTATAAACACATATATGGATAGATAGATAGATAGATAGATAGATAGATTTACGTATATTTGGTAAATAGAATAGCTCTCAAGTTAGCTAATGCTGTGTGCAACAGGCGCATTATCTCTGCCTTAATGAAGCTGTCAGAAATGTCAGCGATTATTCTTAATAGCTGTTGACGTTTTGTGTTAGAACACTTCTAGTATGATTCCCATGCACACGGATTCTTGCAGATACACTTACATTCCCCTACATACATACACACGCTTACATATGTATATGTATATATATGTATATATGAATATATATATATATATATGTATATAAATATATGTGTTTGCATGTGTGTATGTGTGTATGTCTTTATGATGGTGTATGTGTAACTGTATCTGTACATGTACATACGTATATACATACAAATATATATATATGTGTGTGTGTATGCATACACATATATGCAATCATACGCACGCATTTCATGTTAACACATGCGATCCCATATAGCAGAACATTCACAAACATAAACATATATATATATATATATATATATATATATATATATATATATATATATATATATATACATATATATATACATATATATATACATATATATACATACATACATATATATATATATATATATATATATATATATATATATATATATATATATATATATATATATATATATATATATATATATATATATATATATTTATATATGCATAACATATATATCTAACAGAAACTTATATATATATATATATACACTCACATAACCGTATATAAAAAAGCTACAACTGCTTTATTCGTCATTCTGTTGCATTCGTCATTCATAAAATCTCGTTTACGTCCCTGCTTACCCGAATAAGCTTGCATTCTGTTCTTTCGATCTCTTATAGTTTTCTTTACTCTCCCAAAATCCGGCAGAATTCCATTATTTTATATCTATTGCGCTATTTATAAAGAGCACAATCGTTTGGAGTTTCTCTTTGGCTCTAACAGTTGTGAATTGCAATCTCACTTTGGTAGGGTTTACTTTTGACAATACTTTATGACTCTCACAATACTTTATGACTCATCACTCATTTGCATTAAGCACTAATATCTTACGAAATAATGATTCACTTAATTACCTGAAAGTATTAATGTAATAATTTATTGTAAGACATCAGCTCTTATGATATTTGTTCTTATGTTCTGCATGACAGGGTGAAGCAGCCAAGAAGTTCTTGAAGAAATTGTTGTTGTTGGCACTCGGTCGCTTACGACGTCGAGGCTTCCAGTTGATCCGATCAACGGAACAGCCTGCTCGTGAAATTAACGTGAAAGTGGCTGAGCACTCCACAGACACGTGTACCCTTAACGTAGTTCTCGGGGATATTCAAGCGTGACACAGTGTGACAAGGCTGACCCTTTGAATTACAGGCACAACAGAAACAGGAAGTAAGAGTGAGAGAAATTTGTGGTGAAAAGCTACAGCAGGATTCACCACCATCCTCTGCCGGAGCCTTGTGGAACTTTAGGTGTTTTCACTCAATAAACACTCACAACGCCCGGTCTGGGAATCGAAACCGCGATCCTATGACCGTGAGTCCGCTGCTCTAACCACTGGGCCATTGCACATCCACTGTTGAAGAAATTATGCAAGTAGCAAATGAGAAAACTGAAAATATTTTCAAGTCAGCATGAGTACGTCTTGTTAAGGTAGGTGCAAGTGCATTCATCGTAGAACTTGAAGCCCTTGCTTATTGAGACTTGCTGTCGTGCAATGTCAAAATATACGTCGTCTGACGATGTGCAATAGGTATGGCGATACAGTATGAGAATTAAATGGCAAATACATATTACTGATGTAACAAAAAGGAGGGCAATAAATTCCATCACCGAAGCTGCAGATAAGTCTACTAGTTGGGTTTGTAAAGCGAACCTGTGTTTTGCTCGTGTTGAGATCTATCAATCAATATTTATTATTCAAATTTCAGCAAAGAAATATTTACTATAGGGAAAGAGACAGTCATTGTCAGACATGGGTTCAATAAGGCTTTCCACACACTTCCATTTTCAGCTACTAGAAATATTTCATTGAGCGACATCCCACTGTCTGTAAGAATCATACAATGGTAAGTCGTCCTTGTTCGTTTCCTCTCGCCCTTTCCACCTTGTCGAGTTTTAAGCAGCAGACACTGTTGATAGCATTCATCCAGTAGGTGTCGCAGTTGGTAATCAATCTATCTCAGTCAGCGTTCCTTTATTCTTGTACTCGTCAACCGTTTGGTACAATGCATCATTGGAAACGCGGTCGTTATAGTATATCTGATAAACTTTCCACAGGTTCCTTGTGTGAAAAGCAGTCACGATGGCCCTTTACCGATTAGTATTTGCATCGATAGCTATTGGGATACAAGCTAGGAATTGATCAATTCCCGGCTGGTGCCAATTACGCGTGTGGTGTGGTCTGATGCTGAAAGACACAAAACCGCCTGAGACACCAGAAACATCACTGATGATGTATCGCAGAGCATACGTAAGATTTATCGTAAACTAAACTTTAGTAACAAACGTGAAAAGTTCAATCTCTATTGTAGCATAGTAGCACAGCAAGCGTATAATATATGGAATGAGCTGTTATGTCTTCTGTCGCAAATTATTACTTAAAATGTCTAATGCGATTAATATCAAATTCTTGGCATCTGTCCACTGGCTGGAACGAATAAGTGGTAATTCATAATTATGCCCATTTATTTCATATCTAAATGTACACATTTATTTTATATCTAAATTTGTCTCATATACATATATATATATATATATATATATATATATATATATATATATATATATATATATACACACATACACGTATGTGTGTGTGTGTATCACACAAACGTGTGTTTTCCAAATAAATGTTTCCTATATATTTTATCCAATGTATTGTATTAATGTGCCATATATCCTTTTATCGAATTATTGGTATTCATATATATTCACTTTCGTAACTAATTATTTTGCCTATTATTGATGAGGTAACGTTCCTAATTATTCAGCCATTACATTTTAATATTCTTTAGATTAACATTCACTCAGTCTTTATCACTGTTATCATCACCGTTGTTGTCGTCATCGCAGCCACCACCACCACCACCACCACCACCACCACCACCACCGTCGTCGTCGTCGTCGTCGTCGTCGTCATCATCATCATCATCATCATCATCATCAACATCATCATCATTGTCTCCGACGTCACAATTTTGCTTTCATTCTTGACAATATTTTATTTATTTTGAGGGCGAGCTGCTAGAATCGTTAGCAAGCCGTCGGACGAAAAACTTAGCGGCACTTCGTCCATCGTATCGTTTCAAGTTCAAATTCCATCGAGGTCGATTTTTGCCTTTCATTCCTGTCAGTGCCGATGAAGTAAGTACTAGTCTAATACTGTGATGGATGTAATTAACCATCCTTCTTCTCCGATATTGCAGGACTATTAGTAGAAAGGATTATTATTATTATTATTATTGTTATTATTATTATTATTATTATTATTATTATTATTATTATTATTATTATTATTATTATTATTATTCAGTAGTTTTATTTTTATAATGTGCTTTCACTTCACTACCGAGCGCAGCTCTGTGCGCCTTGGGTATGTGCTGTGGTTTGCTGTGGTGCTCTTATGGTTACTGTATTGAAAGTGTTTTGCGTAGAACGTGTGCAGTACCCAGTAGTGCAATTTTCTGTATGTTATATATATTTGTAAGTCCTGGTGTTTTTGTTATGTATTTGTTTGAATATTTTTTGATTATACCTAAGGCACCTACTATGATAGGAATTGTTTCTGTTTTTAGATTCCACATTCGAGTTACCTCTATTTCCAGGTCTTTGCATTTTGAAAGTTTTTCCATTTCTTTTAGAGAAAAGTTGTCATCTGGTTGAAAGTTTTTCCATTTCTTTTATTATTATTATTATTATTATTATTATTATTATTATTATTATTATTATTATTATTATTATTATTATTATTATTATTATTATTTTCCTTCTTTGTCTTACTTGCTCTTGTTAAATCTATGAGAGCGAACAGCAACCTGTTGTCAGAGGTCTCACAGGCCCAATTTCGCAATTTTAAGATTTGGCACTTCGGTGTAAACTTATCGTGGAAGACATTCAATACGAAGTCCCAATTATTATTATCATTATTATTATTATTATTATTATTATTATTATTATTATTATTATTATTATTAGTTGTTGCATCTAAAATGATAATACACATGGTAAAAAGCTATCCAGTTATTTGTTAAATTTTGGTTGTTTCAATGAGTTTATTCATCTTTTTGTTGCACCATATTTTTTTTATAAACTAACTAACAAATATTTGTGAAGTTAGGCTTCATTCAGTTTCACACCTTCC
>NC_142933.1:103333690-103353690 GCF_046866305.1 Octopus bimaculoides
TAATCTTTTACATACAAAAATACATGCATACATACGTACATACATACATACACCCGAAAAGCGTATACAACAAAATTACACAAAATTAAAAACAAAATTACTAAGTTTTATAAGACCATATAATTGATTCTTTTATTCTTTTAATTGTTTCCTTCATTTGACTGCGGCCTTTAGTGGAACAAATCGACCCCCAGGACTTATTCTTTGTAAACCTAGCACTTATTCCATCAGTATGTTTTGCCGAACCGCTAGCTTATGGGGACGTAAACACACCAATATCAGTTGTCAAGCGATCAAATGCACTCACAAAACTTTGGTGGGCGTAAGGCTAGAGTAGAAGGCATTTGCGCAAGGTGCCACGCAGTGGGACTGAACCCGGAATCATATGGTTGCGAAGCAAGCTTCTTACCACACAGCCACGCTGCGCCTATGGATTAATGAATTTAGTTGAAATGCTCTCTGTAATCCTAAATTTCCTAATTTCTTACATTCAGCTAAAATATACCTTCTACTTCTACGCCGATCTTTAAATCAAAGAAAAATAATTCACGAATCAGAAGGTATCTACAGGGTTAAACAACCATGAAATCATTGAGGCAAAACGAAAGTTCACATCCGAATAAGAAATGATGCCAAATTTCTAGAACCTTAGTATCAGGCATGCGAATTAATTTAATAGGGGAAATCCAAAATTCTCAAGAATTGGAGAGGATTGAATGCTAATGCAAAAATGAATTGAAAAACAAAATTTTGTTAACGGTCAGAATGCGACGGGTATTGCATCCGTCGAATGAGATCAAAATGCATAGAATCGGGTTAGAATACATAAGCAACAAGTTAAAATCCATCGCGTGCAATTATTCTTTGAAGTGAACTTTTAGATCTTCGTGCAAAAAGAATATTCAAAATATTCCATTTTCTTCAAGATAAAGAAACAAAGGATCAACTAAGAAACGCAAAAGAAGAATGAATACGTGGTCAGATCAATAAGTATCCGGACTGCAAGGAAGCTAAAGCACGGTGTGTAAACCCATTTGATACTGATTGATCTTAAACTCTGCTGTGCATGCAAAGCGAGGTTTAACGTTCTAGCTTACTTCTGTTGGTTACAGCAGTGCTTGGAAGGAAGATGTGTCGAATTGACCATGAGTGAGAAAGTTGAGCAGAGTATCTGTATCAAATTTTGCCAAAAGCTTGGCGATACCTGCTCAGACGCCTACGCAGACTTTTCAAATAATTTTCACTCGTTCCCGACACAATCAAAGAGATCTTGTGCAAATGAAACCCGTATGTCCCTTTGGTCAACTGAAGGCAGTTTTGTCGCAAATTTGGCAGACACGTGTCTCATACAAAAACTCTCAGGGATAATGGACTAAACTGAACTGCACATCCTCTGATAACTCACAGATGGTTACTCAGAGCTGAACTGTTTTTCTCAGTTCTGCAGGCGCGGATCTCCCAGAATGTTCGTCATTATCGATATTTTGTCAGTCATCTTGAAAACGTCTGAACCACTCGTACACTTGTGTGCTGCTCATATACTCCTCTCCATACACTTTCGGCAACTTTGCGTAGGCCTCTGATCAGGTATCACCATGACAACTTTCTCCATCATCGTCAATGCGATGATCACATGCTACACACGTTCCTTCCAAAAAATGCTGTAAACAGTAGAAGTGAGACAGAACGTTAAAACGTAGTGCTTATACACAGTCGAGTTAAAGGTCTATCTTTGCGTAGCGGCTTTACTCTGCGTGCTTGGGGTCTTTGGTTGCTTAGGGGCGGTGTAATCTATATTCTAAGAAATTAGAGGAGGTAATATGGCCAGTTATTATTGTTAGGTGTTTTAGCCTTTGACCTAGTCTTATATGTGTGAGTGTTGCGTTTAAGTTGTCTTAATCTGGTTTCTCCTTACATTCATACGTTTATGCGCCCGCACCTGTATGTATACGTTGCTAGCAATGTAGGTTAAGTATATTGATAAGCGGAGAGAATGATGAATATATCCTTTAGCAAAGACTGACATTCTCACCATACAGTACACAAATCATATTGTCTATTGTAACAGTAATAATTTGAAATTTATTATTTGACAGAACGTTTTGTCATCTGAGATAATTTTATTTTTAATGAATAAAACAAGCTGTATTCGAGAAGTACCTTTCTAAAAATTGTATATATATCATATATATAAACGTGCACGGACACACACACGTACATACACACACACACACACACACAAACGCACAGAAGTACACACGTTATTAAGGGTGACACTACTTTTAATTATTTATAAAGCTTTTATTTAGAACTACCTTTATTTTATCTATGGAAATCTAGTTATGTTTCCGTTTTTTGTCTACGTATGTTAATAATTACGCGAATGTTTGGAATGATTATGAAAGGAGGTGTGTGAGATTTTCCTCTCTATGTCTTGATATTACAATATTTTACACGCAATATATTATGTTTGTCCAATTAACATTTATAAGTTTTACACAAGCCATCTCAAGTATCATTTCCGTTTAGCAATTATGTATAATTTTTCAAAATATTTTTTCTCTGACGCTCTGTCAAGAAATCAAAGTATATAATATAATACACTTAAATATATATATATATATATATATATATATATACATATTATATATATGTTTCTCCCAAGAGAGATATTAACACTGAAAGACCAAAATTATATTGTCAGTGTATCGATGACAGAATCCGTGAAGAGTCAGATAAAATCTTTTTTAACATTTCATTCTATGCTTCTTTCAAAAGAGCACTTCTTCAGTTACCATTAAATGTCGGTTACTTTCAAAATCGTTAGAGCATCGGTACGTCGTTTTAATGGCAATTTAACTGTTATCTCGGGCAAGGTAACTGAATACGTATGGGCTGTCTTCTCTTAAGGTTTCATCATTGATTCCTTTCACTTCATTTGTTGTTTGGTCTCTATGTTCTTTGTGCTGTGCAAATAATATGTAGTTTGTAATCTAGGAATACCCCACAGGAAGACTGATATCTAAAGCAATATGCATGCGTTTGTGAAATTAAACGGAGTTTACTAAAATAATGCGTAGCAATTTCGAGTTATTACCCTTTATATTTGTGGTGCACACATTATATACTTTCCAGCATTGTTTCATTTTTCTGGTTTCTACAAAAGAGGAAATTCGGAGCTTATATCACATTTTATAACTTACAAGCCTTGGCAGGAAAGACGAAACATGTTCTGAGACGGGAGTCTTAGTTTGAGAAGTTGAAACGGAGAATGGACAACAAAAATATACTAACGGTAGGTGGTGGTGCTTAATCAGGGTGCTTAATCAGGGAATGGATTAAGAAAATCATTTACAAAAAATACAGGATCCTACAAGTTGGTGGTAATAAAACAGGCAAATTGTTAACAATGTCATTTGAAAAACAAAACGACCGCATCCTTTGTTTTCCCCACATATCCCGTTGACTAAATTTCATGGTCAATTTTCCACACATGACATAGATTCAGAGAAAGTTACACAGAGACACCACATCAATTGCTATCAGTTAGTTGTTTGTATCCGTTACACAAAGCTTGTAAGTCCGTAGCGCGATCTTTCTAACCAGTTCTGTTTTCCGCAAATGTTCTTGTCTCATTCTACCTCCTCTACCCTTCTCATTACTTTCCTTTTCAATGGTCCTTCACCATGTGGTCTCCCCTCAGACTGCCACACATTTTCTATTAATGTATGTAATTCGGCACATATGTAGAGCACCCACTATCATAAGGTTGACTGCCAGCCTGACATACGTATTAAACATCAAAGATGAGAAGACATTAAACATCAACGAAGCTACAGTTATCTTGAACAATATTGCATTTGCTGTTGTTGTTTGAATTCAGATTAATCCTGGTTGAGTAGGTCTATTTGCAAACAATAATGCACATCCTATCTTATTTCTGGGTCCAATTGACCTAAGAGTACATTCTCCAAACTTACACTTAAACTTTATTCTTATTTTAAAATTTGCTTGTTCTTTCCTGTAGGTCATTTGACCTCAAACCTCTCCTACGTTGACTCAGCCATCTATTCCAATAAAGGCTGCAATCGTGTAATTTACAGAAACATTTGTTAAATTATTACTGTGTGTATACTTCATTGCTTAACAAAAACTGATTAACTTGTTGCTAAATCTGAAGTAAATGATTGTTCGCAAGCTCACATATCAGTAAAATAAAGCAACGAATGCACTATTTCGAGGTCGCTAAGCCTGGTAGGATTAGCAGCCACAATTCATTGCAAATTTCTCAAAATGGAAATTATATTTGCATGACGGAATTCTACGGAAACTACCAGAGTAGGAAAAGATAACATTTCGAATTACACTGTTGAGAAGATTTTGATGACACCCGACATTAGCGCTGATTTCAATTCAAAACAACAACGAGAATAAAATCAGCCACAAACGTAAACGATTGAGAAAACAGTTCCAAAATTCCTACTCGAATTTGCAGCGAAATAATGGTTTGAAATTTTGGTACAAGGCCAGACAGTTGGAGGGAAGAGGATAAGTCGATTACAACGATCCCAGTGTTCAGATGATGCTTACTTCATCGACCCCGAAAGGATGAAAGTCAAAGTCGAACCTGGTTGTATTTGAAATCAAAATGTAAAGACGAACGAAATACTGCTACGTATTTGGCACGGCGTTCTGATTAGCAGCAAAGTATTGCTATCTAAATATGCACTGCAAACTTCGAAACAAAGAGAAATAAAAAAGAAAGAAAGACTGACAAAGGAAACATTGGATAATGTCTGTCAGACTATGGTTACCATGGTTTGCTCAGATAAATGAGAGAAGGCACAACTAATGGTGGGGATCACTAGGATCATTGAACTGCAAGTTTACAGATAATATAGAACAATAGAACACGGAGTGGCCTTTCTCTTTGTCTTTGTGTGTGTTCTTGTATATATATATATATATATATATATATATATATATATATATATATATATATATATATATATATATATATATGTGTGTGTGTGTGTGTGTGTGTGTGTGTGTGTGTGTGTGTGTGTGTGTGTATGAATCTACGTATATATACTGAGAGAGAGAGAGAGAGAAAAAGAGTAAGATAGATAGATAAATATAAATACAGATATATATATATATATATGTATATATATATATATATATACATATACACACACACAGATATATATGTGTGTGTTCGTATGTATGTATATATAAATGTACCTACCTTTTATATATCTATAAAACAGGCATACATTTATAAGTATATAAAATTGGCCCCAATCAAATATATATCATCTATCTCAATCGTGTTCTCTTTCCTTCTTTCTCCCTCCCTCCCCTCTCTCTCTCTCTCTCTTTATACTTAGACACACACACGCATTCATACGCACGCACACTCACACACATACACACATACATACACTCATACACATACACAAACAAAGAGACACAAATGCGCGAAAGGTATTTGTATATGTGTGAGCATACACACCCAGATGGACACATATTCATAGACTCAAGTACAACTATTTCACCGAGAAGTACCTAATCTTGCGTCAAAACGGAGTTTTGCATTGTTCGTTCTAATACCCGATTCTCCATCCCCAGGCTCTAAGCCGATCAAAATCGGAGCTTGAAGTTCACGAGAATGTGTGAGAATACGTACAGATGCTTAACTACTTCTCTAAGATTAACAATTGACAACTGTTACGTTAACTAACGTAGGAGCTTTGCTAAACTCTGCTATACGTATCCAGTGTATTATTTGTGTGGCAAGTGGGTTTGGTACATGGTATGAGTCGAATGATGACGCGTAGGTTGGAATCGAAAGAAATATGTTTCCTTCACTGGATTTGTTATTTCATTAATCAAAATTGATTTTTTTTTTCCTCGTCACCAGTCACTGTTAAATCCCGCTTAATTCTCCATCAGCACTAGGTTAACATTGTTTTTCGAAACGCAACGTTTCGTACGGTGGTAGTGGGTCTCCGTCCGTTTTTCGATGGTCAGGAGTTTTTTCATTAGATCGACAGAATAATCTGCGTCCGAATGAGGTCAGCTTTAACGATAACGTTGGCGGGTGCGGTTAAGTATTCTGATATTTCTTCCGGTGTGTTTACGTTCTGATTTCAAATCTCCTAACTTCCTCGTTATCTTTCAATTCTCTATGGGTGGTAAAATTAACCAGTCAAGGATGGGAATGGGTAATATTCATTAAAGCCTGGTTTTCAAAACTACTGGCATTGCTACAAAATTAGGATTATTATTACTTTCATTATCATTATTATTATTATTATTATTATTATTATTATTATTCAGTAGTTTTATTTCTATAACGCGCTTTCACTTCACTACCGAGCGCAGCTCTGTGCGCCTTGGGTATGTGCTGTGGTTTGCTGTGGTGCTCTTATGTTTACTGTATTGAAAGTGTTTTGCGTAGAATGTGTGAAGTACCCAGTAGTGCAATTTTCTGTATGTTATATATATTTGTAAGTCCTGGTGTTTTTGTTATGTATTTGTCTGAATATTTTTTTATTATACCTAAGGCACCTACTATGATAGGAATTGTTTCTGTTTTTAGATTCCACATTCGAGTTATCTCTATTTCCAGGTCTTTGTATTTTGAAAGTTTTTCCATTTCTTTTAGAGAAACGTTGTCATCTGCTGGTATTGATACATCAATTAGAAAGCATTTTTTTTCTTCATGATCTTTGACAACTATATCTGGTCTATTTGCCTTAATTTCTCTATCTGTGTGTATTGGCATATCCCAGAGTATGGTTGCTTTCTCGTTTTCTGTGACCTTTTCTGGCGTGCGTTTATACCATCTTTTTTCTGTTGTTATTCCATAATGTTGGCATAGCTTCCAGTGTATATAGGTCCCAGCTCTGTCGTGTCTGTGAATATATTCCTTCTTAGCCAGGACTGGGCAGCCAGAGATAATATGATTTATTGTTTCTTGTCGATCTCCACATATTCTACAGTTACTTGTTATATTTCTTTTCATTATGTGTTTTTGGTAATTTCTGGTGGGGAGACTTTGGTCTTGTGCAGCAATTAAAAATCCTTCAGTCTCTGCTTTGAGTCCTGAGCTTCTCAGCCATTGCTGGGATTTTTCTCTGTCTATTTCTTTCGCATTTAGTTTAGCCCAGTATTTACCATGTAGGGGCTTTTCTTGCCATCGTTTTATCATGGTCCGTTGCTGTTCTAGTTTTAGTTTGGATTTCATTTGTTTTATAGCTTTTGTTGTTTCTTCTTCTTCTTCTTCGTATTTGTTAGGTAGATTGATTTCTTGTTTGTATTTGTCAGCTTCCTTAAATACTGAAAACAGTTTTTTTGTTTTGCTCGTGTTTTGTGGCTATTTGTATTAGTTTCCCTTGCTTCTGGAGTAGGTATTTTTGCAGTGCTATGGTGGTTATTTTATAATAGTTTTCTAGCTGTATAAGACCCCTGCCACCTTCTGTGCGTTGTATATATAGCCTTTCTATGTCAGATTTTGGGTGGTGCATCCTATATCCTGTCATTATTTTTCTTGTTTTCCTGTCTATTTTACATAGTTCGTTTAGTGTCCAGTTAAGGATGTTGTAGCTGTAGCTTATAACTTGGACAGCTAAAGTGTTGATACCCATTATCTTGTTTTTAGCATTGAGCTCTGTTTTTAGTATTGATCTAACTCGTCTATAGTACTCTTTCTTTATTTTTTCTTTCATTTGTGTATGTTGTATCCTATCTAGTTCATTGACTCCTAAATACTTATATGGTTGGCTTTCGTCTAGTTCTCTTATTTCATTGGCTTTATCTAGTGTTATATTGCTACTTTTAACTAATTTTCCTCTTTTCAGGGTTGCTTTGGCACATTTTTCTAATCCGAATTTCATTTCTATTTCCTTGGTAAAGCCGTGTACTGTCTGTAGTAGTGTTTCTAGCTCTTTGTCGTTTTTTGCATATAATTTTAGGTCATCCATATATAGAAGGTGGCTGACTGTTTTTCCATAGCATTTGTAACCGCATCCAGTTCTATTTAGCAATTCTGTTAAAGGTGTGAGTGCCAGGCAGAACAGGAGTGGAGAGAGCGTGTCTCCCTGGAATATTCCTCTTCTAATGGGGATGGCTTTCGTTTTCACAAGTCCCTCTTTTGTTTGGAGCTGTAGCACTGTCTGCCATTTGTTCATTGAGTGCTCTATGTATTTTATGATAATTGGTGCCACCTTGTTTATGGCTAGTGTTTCCAGAATCCACGTGTGGGGAACACTGTCGAAAGCCTTTTGGTAGTCCACCCAGGCCATACTGAGGCCTTTCTTCTTTCTGCGGCTGTCTTCAGTTATGGCTTTATTGATCAATAATTGATCTTTACAGCCGTATGAGCCCTTGCAGCATCCCTTCTGCTCGTTTGACTTTTGTTTTGCATTTGTACAAGTTGGATCCAAGTCTCACCCAGAGACCTCAAGAGACAACAACTTAGAAGTTCATGTAGGTGTTATGCCTAGGGTGCCATATATTTGGATTTGTACAGTTTTGTTCTAGTGAATGTTTAAGAAACCATAAGAACATTATGTGTTTGTTTTAAAATTTGAGATCACATAGACAGTATTTTACGTAGGATATGGGGAGTTCCCATGAGCACTATCTTTTGAACTTCAGCCATTTTGGGGTTTCCTGGTATCTGAGCTAGGTAGTAATCAGCCCGTTTTATTATTATTATTATTATTAGTAGTAGTAGTGGTAGTAGTAGTAGTAGTATTGTTGTTCCTGTTGTTGTTGTTATTGTGAATTGCATCCTCATCCTCATCATCACCATCAAATTTATAATCGTCATCATCCTCATCATCATTGTCATCATCGTCATCATCGTCATCACCATCATGATTGTCATCATCATCATTATCATCATCATCATTATCATCATCATCATCTACATCATCATCATTATCATCATCATCATCTACATCATCATTGTCATCATCATCATCATCTACATCATCATTATCGTCATCATCTTCATCAATACCATCTTTATTGTCGCTGCTGCTGGTCGTCACGGTGATCGTGATTGTGTTCTTTCTTTTCTCTTCTTGCATCCTGTCCAGACAAAATGTGTTACGTATCGTTTCCAAGATTTCATTTTGTTGATTTCTGCTTTTTTTTGTCTTCTTTTTCTTTTATTTAATTTCAGAGGTTTCCTGCGTGACCTCCTGCCGAATCTTTACTCCAAAAGTTGAGAAGCTTTTATTTCACTCAATAAATTCCGACAGAAGAAGAAGAAGAAGAAGAAGAAGAAGAAGAAGAAGAAGACGAAGAAGAAGAAGAAGAAGAAGAAGAAGAAGAAGAAGAAGAAGAAGAAGAAGAAGAAGAAGAAGAAGAAGAAGAAGAAAAACGAACTCATTTTCATTGGATTTACTTAAATTCAGTGCGAAATGAAGAGAAGAGGGACAAATAGAGAGACAGAGATAAGCAGAAATGGACAATGTGAGAGTGAGGGAGAGAGAGAGAGAGAGAGAGAGAGAGAGAGAGAGAGAGAGAGAGAGAAATAAATAAATAAATAAATAAAGGAAGGAAGAAAGAAAGAAAGAGAGTAAGAATAAACGATCGAAAGAAATAGTAGCCTAATGACCATCGCATTCAAAGTGTTGGGAAACTACTCTGTATACAGCAGAAAATGGAATCAAATATTCTTCAACATTGGATTGGTATCTTAAAAGAAAAAGAGTGATGTTTCTGAAGGCGTTGGCACTGCTAGAAGTCCTTTGGTTGAAGCCGTTACTAATAACATCAACGACAAAAGTAGTAAAGACAACTCTTACACGCTAAACGATTTTCCCAAATGGGGTTAATTTTGCAATTTAATTTCTGTATCTGAACGCCTACATTTAGTTACCAAATAAATTTTACATGCAAAAGACTATATATATATATACATACATGCACACACACACACACACACACACATATATATATATTCGTATTTCAATCAGAATTTTATTTGCTGTCTTTTTTTTCTTCTTTGCTACGTAGATATTCACTAAAAGGTTATGAAATATGTCCCGTTTTGCAGTCGGCCGATACAAACAAGGAAAGGAAGACAAGAATATCTGCTTCATTAGTACCTCATTTCTCCAGTACACTTGCCTGGATATCAGCAGAATATGAAACTCTACAGATGAGACAGAGGAGGAGGCTAAAGCTAATGGCTATACCTTCAAGAAATAATAACAAAATTTTCCCTCAGCTCAAGCGCTAGAATAATATAAAAGTGCCCTTAAATAATCAGTCAGATGTAAATAATCAGGTATGTACAGGTTTGAATATATTTTCTCAGATCTCATTGTTGATAATTTTTCATCATAGGTCTGCGATGCCCTCATCCACAGCAACAACGACAACAGCAATATCAACCATAACAACAAAAACAACAACAACAACAACAACAACAGAAATAGGCGAAACGAGAGAGACCTGAGATTGGAGAAAGTACCTCGTATCTAGAATGAACCACTGTTAGTAGGCACTCTGTCGGTTACGACGACGAGGGTTCCAATTGATCCGATCAACGGAACAGCCTGCTCATGAAATTAACCTGCAAGTGGTTGAGTACTCCACAGACATGTGTACCCTTAACGTAGCTCTCGGGGAGATTTAGCGTGACACAGAGTGTGACATGTCAGGCCCCTTGAATTACAGGTACAATAGAAACGGGAAGAAAGAATTAGAGAAAGTTTTGGTGAAAGGGTACAGCAGAATTCGCCACCATCCCCTGCCGGAGCCTTGTGGGACTTCAGGTGTTTCAGCTCAATAAACACTCACAACGCCCGGTCTGGGAATCGAAACACGATCTTACGACCGCGAGTCCGCTTCCCTAACCACTGGGCCATTGCGCCTCCACAAATGAACCGCTGTATTTATGCAATTAACTTCAGTACACTAGAATATGCAGCATGTACCTCAAATCGGCTGAGTCACATATCTAAAAAAATATTTGGTCCGACCAATTTGATCACCCGATTTACTTGCATGCCTACACAATTCGGTGAGAAAAGATCTGATATCCTCAAGACGAGGGAAGTTTATTTCTGTATCTCTCTCATTGCACCTCATCTATGAAAAGCAAAAGTAAATTAAAACATTTGTCACCAAACGCCATATCCAAATGTCATTTGATTCCATTTTTGGAAATTTGACTAATTAATTTATTTTCAGATTATTATTATTATTATTATTATTATTGTTGTTGTTATTATTATTATTATTATCTTTTACACTACTGTTAGGCATCTATATATGTACATATGTAACAATAAATTTATGCATAAATATTTATATATATGTATATGTAGATATGTGTGTGTGTTTATATATGTGTATATATATATATATATATATATATATATATATATATATATATATATATATATATATATATATATGCATACAGACGTGTCTATATACATTGTATGACGATAGTAGACAGTTGATCTGAAAAATATACAGAAAATAAAGTAAAAATACAACAGTTATTTAACTTTAAAAAACAACCAAAACAGGCATAATTAAAAAAAAGTGAAGTAAAGCAATTTTTCCAAACACAAATTGCAAGCTTAATTTGGGCACGCCCCAAATAGAACAAACTGCAAAGGAAAGGGCAATTGAATTAAAAAGAAATTATAGCATTAACACAAGCACTCAGAGATCACAAACCTCCATCAAGACAACACCAGCATTCTCTCAATGATTAACTGGAAATGATGTTTAAAATGAGATTATCTTAAATTAACTTGACTGTTCTCACAAAAGAAAATACTAACAATGAACTCGACCGGCATCAAAAATCAGGTAAAAATAATCGGAAAAATAAACCAGAATCCTTGTCTGGTACGAGATCGATCCCCAAATCTAATCAGCTCGTGCCTGTCATGAGGCCAAATATCCCTGAAGATGTCATCCGAATCCATTCAGCGGTTCTTGAGATATCTTGTCCACGGACAAACAAACAAACAAACAAACACGACTGAAAATAATACCTCCGTATCGCCAAGGAGGAGGTAAAAATAGATTCCGTCAGATGTGTGACCCAATGTGATGGTGCAGTCGTTTATTAAAGAAGATATCGGTGTTAACCTATTTAAACTTTTTCTTTTACACTCACCTAATATATGCAAGTAGATAAGGCAGTGAACTGGGTGAATCTTTAGCACGCTGGAGGAAATGCTTAGCGGTATTTTGCCCAACCCAACGCCTTGTGTCCATAGTAGAAAGGATTATATGTAAGTAGATATGAGTGAGTTTGTGTACGCGCGTGCATATAGGCGTGCATGTATATGGGTGCATACGTATAAGCATTCATGTGAGTATTTGTACGCAGGCAAACGTGCTATACATATCTAAAGGCTGGAGTGGTAGGGAAAGGATGAATGGCCGCAGCTCTAATCTGAAACTATAAACAACATAAACAACAAACAACATATATATACATACATACATATATATATGTATATATATATATATATATATATATATATATATATATATATATATATATATATATATATATATATATATATATATATATATATATGTATGTATATACATGCATACATATATATATATATATATATATATATATATATATATATATATGTTGGTATGTGTGTGTATGTGTGTATGGACGTACACACATATATATATAATCGCTCTGTCTCCTCTCTCTCTTACTGTCTCATATACACTCATGCGCACATAATGCCCAATGATATTTCAAATATATAATATCCGTCATTTATGCCATATCAATTTAATTGATTAAAGTGGTGTTTCCTTTTGCAGCAGTAAAATTCGAAATGCATTTGAACGCCCCCTTTTTACTTTTTACATTTTTGTCTCTCGTATAATCACCATTACTCGTGAATTTTTAACAGGAAGTATATGAGTGGTAGCTCTGTATTTCTCTTAATGTGACATCACAAATATCAGGTATTGCATCTCCTACACACACTTTCCTAAGCTGATGCCACACATAAGCTAAAAGATTTTCCTAGCGAGGAATTTGACAGAACTTGCACATCTTATAGTTTTCCAACGCAAGCAGTCTTCAACGTTTCTCAGAGGCATTCAGCAATCACACATTTTCTCTTCTGTTTTTCCGATTGAAAAACTATGTCTTTTAATGGAAACAAAACTCAATTCTGACAAAGATTATGTGGGCCTTGAGTTCCTTAGTAATATGTTCCAAATCTCATTTAAGCTTGGAAATGCAACAGAAAGTAATTCTCTGCTTTCCGTAATTCTTCACATAATTCTTGTAGGAGTCGTATTACTGGCTTTCTCGATAATGTATGGACGCCAAATCCTTCTCCTACATTTCTCGTTTCTAATTTTCAGACCCAAATGTATTTGCTCACTAACGACTAGCGAAAATATATCTTTTTTCGTTTAGTTTCTGCAGTTAATATTTGTTACATTCGTTGCAAGTATCAACACTGACGCCCGTTGTCACTGTTTCTATTGTCGTTAATATTACCAGCGTCTATATTACACTTGATGCTTTTTCTCCCTATTATTTTTATATTTCGAAGTACTTTGTGTGAGTGTGTGTTGAACTAAATGTAGCAACTAACGACGCTATTATTTCGGCAATTATTCACAATACTCGAAATAATAGTATTCTTTTATTCCTCCTCAGATCGACAAAATTACCCACTACCATTTTTATGTGTATCATATATATATATATATATATATATATATATATATATATATATATAGAGAGAGAGAGAGAGAGAGAGAGAGAGAGAGAGAGAGAGAGAGGAGAGAGAGAGAGAGAGAGAGAGAGAGAGAGAGAGAGAGAGAGAGAGAGAGAGAGAGAGAGAGAGACCATTTTTCAGAATAAGAATCTAAAATGTATTTCTACCTTGAAGGCAGGCGAAAACAAATTGCATATCATCAGCTACATAGGGACTGAGTATGTATATATATATATATATATATATATATATATATATATATATATATATATATATATATATATATGGTGGTTGTCTACTCCTTAAACAGAGTTTGACCACCTCCTGCACCTACACCTTAGCCCTTTCATGGCGTCTGATGTGGCTTTTTAAACCAGACAGTGTTTTGAAAAAACACCCACACAGATTGCACCTCTGATTTGCACTACCAATACCTGCAAGTAAGTTCTGCTCATTGTGGATCCTAACATGTCTTTTAAGACCCCCATTGGATTTGCAAACCCTCTGGCACACACCACATTCAAACGTGTGCACAGACATATAATCAGGATAGCTGGATGAGGTTTGTTTTCCATGGGTTCGCAGGTGAGATTTGAGGCCAGCCAAGGACAGACATGGTCTGTCACAGACTGTGCACACAAAAAGGTCCTTGTCATTCACCTTCTCAGTCTTTCCATTTTTCCTTAAATATCTCTTGAGCCCTGCTTGCATCATCCTGGCCTCTTCAAATGCTTTCACTCCACTCCACACCCTTGTTCGCCATCCAACTCGATATGTCAGGTCGCTCTTCAGTGCTACTGGTAACATGTAATCCAGTACAACCTGTTGCATGGTCGGGTCGTCGGCGACTAAACTGGCAACCCCACCAGGCTTGCTTGGTGAGGAGGGTGTTGTTGGACACCCTGCAGGACGAAAAATAAGACCTGTCAAAGGGCGGATGAACTCCTGAATAGTCAACGACCATCCAACAAAATGTCTGTAAATATGTGTGTGAATATATATATATATATATATATATATATATATATATATATATATATATATATATATATATATATATATCTATATATATATGTATGTATATATGTATATATGTATGTATGTATATATATATGTATATATATATATATATATATAGTATATATATATATATATATATATATATATATATATATATATATATATATATATATATATATATATATATATATATATATATATATATATATATATATATATATATATATATATATATATATATATATATATATATATATATACATATATCTTTATACATATGAATGTATGTATATATGTATGTATGCATGTATGTATGCATTACGCCCTCTTATACGTCGTTCATATGATAATAATGTCTTATAGAAACCAAATCTAATTTCGAAACAGTCCAAATCGACGATGGTTGCGTTATACTCCACAAAAATCAAAGTTTACAACATTGAATAAGTTGTTCTTGAATAGAGATGTATTCTAACATTTTGGGCTCAAACTTTCTTCTCCGAAACGGATCCTTATCATACATATTATGACTTCCCTCTCTGAAAGATACAATAACACATTCGATTATGCGATTATTCAGCGATTATTTCTATGACGAAATATTATAAAACAAATGATAGATCTTATAGCGATATGTATTTCTTTCGCGAATGCACGAGCAAATAATTTGGCCGCTCGTATTTACCATTCAAGGCCACGAACTATTGCTGCTGTCATTACTTCGGAAGGTATCTGTCTGAAGCGATAGAACAATGTCGAAACACCAGATGTTTCCAAATTTTCCTAATGCTCAGTTCCACAGACGACGCACAACAGCGATTAACATATTCGCGTTCAAATTTGCCGGAACGTATTTAGAGTAAACATGCAAATCGTCCTCATCATTATATATATATATATATATATCTGTGTGTGTATGCATATGAATATGTATATATAAATATATATATATGTATGTATATATATATGTATATATATTTATATATGTGTATATATATATATATATATATATATATATATATATATATATATATATATATATATATATATATATATATATATATATATATATATATATATATTTATATATGTGTATATATATATATATATATATATATATATATATATTTATATATAAAAAAATAAGCAACACGGATCTCAAAGGTGATTGTAGTACGCACGTTTCATGCTACTTCAATTTATTTAAGTAATGCGAGCATTACCTTAAATGCAATATGAAGAGCAATCTTCAGTTACATGAAAAATGCAGACTAGCCTGATAGACTCGGCTATATCAAGATGGACTTATGTATTCTTCCTCACATTTGGATTTTTATGTATTCTCTCACCCACTTGGATTTGAAATGTTGCCACATTTATAATATGTCTTTTCTACAGTAATTTTTCTGCATTTTTCGTGCAACTGAAGATTGCTCTTCATATTGCATTTAAGGTAATGCTCGCATTACTTAAATAAATTGAAGTAGCATGAAACGTGCGTACTGCAATCACGTTTGAAATCCGTGTTGCTCATTTTTTGATTTTAATCACCTATCCTTTTGGGATGCGATATTTGGGTGCCTACGCATAAGTACCATATTCAACTTTGAATCTATATCTAAACCGTCTATATATTTATATATATGTATATATATATATATATATATATATATATATATATATATATATATATATATATATATATATATATATATATATATATATATATATATATATACATATATATATATATATGTATGTATATATATTTAGATATGTATATATTTATACATATATATATATATATACATATATAAAGATATATACATATATATGCATATATACTTCCATTCCTACACACACACACACACACATATATATATATATATATATATATATATATATATATATATATATATGTATGTACAGGCCCACTCTCTGACTTCACATATTAGCAAAGTCATGGAACGAATTGTCAGAAGGAGATTGATTGCGTTCCTAGAAGAAAATGACTTGCTGAATGAGACCCAGCATGGTTTCCGTCCAGGTAGAAGCTACCTCGCGCAGCTCTTGCAGCATTATGACTGGGTCCTGAAGCAGCTACTTGACCATTCAAATGTTGATGTGATATATCTCGACTTTGCAAAAGCCTATGACAAAGTTGATCATGGCTTGATATGTCACAATCTTCGAAACCTTGGCATAGCTGGTAAATTAGGAGAGTAGCTGAATGACTTCCTGAATGGTAGAAGTCAGACAGTTTCAGCCAATGGAGAACTATCTAGGGAAACACAAATATTGAGCGGTGTTCCTCAAGGAACCGTTCTGGGGCCACTACTGTTCATAGTGGCCCTTCTGGACATGCCCACTGTCACTCGGAGAGCCACTGTCACTAGCTATGCTGATGACACAAAGATATCTCAGGCAATAAAGAATCCTGATGATATTGTAAGCCTGCAGAATGACCTAAATGCAATATATGAGTGGGCAGAGCAAAATAATATGCAGTTCAATGCAGAGAAATTTCAAGTACTGCGCTACAAGACCACAAGTACCTCCCAACTGGCATACGCAGGGCCTGGAGGTACTGCAATCCCAGAACCACAAACAGTGAGAGATCTGGGCATCAACATGTTTAGTGATGCATCATTTCACATGCACATTGTCAAGTTCACAGCAAAGTGCAGACAACTGGCAGGGTGGATACTGAGGACATCCCGTACAAGGGATCAAAAAGTCATGTTGACTCTATGGAAGACATTTGTTCTGAGCCGCCTAGACTATTGCTCTCAGTTGTGGTCACCACACAGTGTTAAGCGGACAGCAGAACTCGAGGCAATTCAGCGGCACTATACAAAAAAGATCGTCACAGTCCAACAGATGAACTACAGAGAGCGACTAAAGGCACTAGGTCTCTACTCCCTGGAGCGCAGGCGGGAGAGATATGTAATAATATACATATGGAAAATACTGGAAGGACTGGTGCCAAACTTTGGCATCAAGTACTACAGGAATGCCCGCACGGGTCGCCACTGCATGGTGCCAAAGGTACCGTCCACTGCATCTCACATAAGAACGAGATACTGCAGCAGCCTCGGTTTCAGAGGACCTCAGCTCTTCAATGCCCTGCCAAAACATTTGAGAGACATGCAAGACATGGATGCGGAGTTCTTCAAGATAAAACTTGACGCTTTCCTCTCCACGATACCAGACGAACCAATGGCTCGTAATGAGACGCAGTTTAGGGCAGCTATGTCAAATTCTCTTATACACTAGATGTGCCATCAAAACTCTTGATTGGACCATATCAGGTGGGGGAGAAGAGCCATGCAAGGAACGTGAAGAGAGCACAGCATAAAGATGAAAATCATGGTGGTGCACCAGCATGACCGCAGCCACTTGGCTGAAACATAAATACATAAATACATACATACATACATATATATATATATATATATATATATATATATATATATATATATATATATATATATATATATATATATATATATATATATATATATATATATATATATATATATATATATATATATATATATATATATACATATATATATATATATATATATATATATATATATATATATATATATATATGTGTATGTATGTATATATACATAACATGAGAGCAATCGATAAAGACACAGAGTATATAGTTTGAAGGACTGGAACCAACTTCGGAAATATGTACAATCAGAGAATTTCTTCAATCTATCCACCCATATACATATATATAAGTGTGTGTGTGTACGTATGTTTGTATGTATGTATTTGTTGTCGCATAATGAACCCCTATAAAAATGCCTAATCATACGTGTACATAATAAAAGTAGACGTAATATGCGTGTATGTTAATACGTTAATGCACATTTACACTTTGACCGGACGACTGATCTGAAGAAGCCAGACAGACAAAAGTCGTTGGAAACGAGAGAATCTAAAATCTAGAGAGAAAAAATATCATCAATAAAGTGACATAAGGGAATGGTGTGTTAATGACCTAAAACTGTTCACCAGTCAGAGGCCTATAGAACTATTGCCAGATTGATAATAAATAGCAAGTGTTATATATATATATTCCGAATTTGTGTGATTGTGTATAGAATAACATATCAATTGAATAAAGTTAAATCATGGTCTAGTGTTCACGTGTTTTTTAATATTCTTTTTCTTTTATTCTTTTATTTGTTCCAGTCATTTGACTGCGGCCATGCTGGAGCACCGCCTTTAGTCGAGAAACTAGCGCACAGGACATGTTCTTTGTGAGCCTAGTACGTTTTCTATCTGGCTCTTTGCCGAAAACCTAAGTTACGCCGACGTAAACAAACTAGCATCGGTTGTTGGGGTACAAACACAGACACACAAACACATACATACATACATACATACATACATACATACATACATACACATATATATATATATTTATATACTGCGGGTGATAAATTGAATATTAATTTAATTAACATCAATTTAATACCAGTGGCCTAGCATATAAAAAATCTGAAAATTCAGAAAAATTGTATTACTTGCGTATAAGAAGGGATGACTATATAAACGGCAGGCTTCTTTCAGTTTCCGTCTACCAAATCCACTCACAAGGCTTTGGTCGGCCTGAGGCTATAGTAGAAGACACTTGCCCAAGTTGCCACGCAGTTGCACTGAACCAGGACCCATGTGGCTGGTCAGCAAACTACTTACCAAACAGCCACTCCTGCACCTTATAATATTTTAACATTCAAAAATATTTTGTAATGTTCATAAAGTTTAATTAGCGCTTTCATACGTTCGTAGTAATCATCAGATTTCAAAATGTATTTAGCTGAGAATTGAATTCTTGACAACTGAAAGTACCTATGAATATATATATATATTGAGAGAGAAAGAGGGAGAGAAAACTATAACAGGTGGCTGCAGATGCATAGAAAGAAATTATGTCTACAAGGTTGAGCTGAAATATTCAAAGGCTGCGGCCTCGAAGAACTCCATGGCAGGGCAATATCTATTGTCTTAATTCGTCGCACTTGGAAATCCGACAGGAAGTGCAATTACCATTGCTTCGGATAGGACTCTATGGAGATTGTGCTTGACAAATTTATACTCCGAAGACGCTCCTAGGGATGGAGGGGGGAGAAGAATTGATAGATGGATAATTATCCAAACAAATAATATAAAAATTAATATTAATGATTTCTAATAGAA
>NC_142933.1:103356190-103358690 GCF_046866305.1 Octopus bimaculoides
TCTCACATATTTTATACTCATTTTTGTTAAGGTTCTCCACCCACAAAACAAATTAAACATGTAATGTAAATTAATTAACACACCAAAGTTTTAAAAGTGGCATTTTCATTTTTGTTTATCTGAGAGAGAAAGAGAGAGAGAGAGAGAGAAAGAGAGAGAGAGAGAGAGAGAGAGAGAGAGAGAGATACATACATACATACATACATACATACATACATACATGCATAGATAGAAAATACAAAAATGAAAATGCACATCTTGTAGAAAAATTAAAACCTTTTCATGTACATAGAAAAATTTAAATACATGCAATTAGTTGATTTAGGTTGGATAATTCGTCATTATTGTTGTTTTTTAAGAATTTCAAAGTTAAAAATACCGGTTTCCCGACAAAGCGCTGTTCATCTTTCTGTGACTAAGGTTGATAGTGTCAAAAACGGTGTCAAAACGGTGTCAAGTCTAATAATCTCTGCTAGAGAGAATTAGATGCAAGAGAGGTAAGCAGTTATGGACGTGATATAATTGTGGTAGAGCAATGAGATTATACGGGAGGGTAAGGGTGTTGGAATTATTGAAGAAGTGAGTAGTGTCCTGTATTGGGTTGTGTGTTCATGTTGAGTTGTGGATGATATTTATTCATGAAGAATGCCTCTTTATTTAGTCTTTGCTGTATTGGGATGTTCTGTGAACATTGGTAAAAAGGGAAGATCAGGAAGTTAGGTGTAATAATCCTAGCACATATTTCTTTATTTTTGCTGACTTGTAACTATCTGCATTGTCGGTAGAGGATTTGTTCTCTATGAAGAGCC
Organism: Octopus bimaculoides; assembly: GCF_046866305.1. Lineage (NCBI taxonomy): Eukaryota > Metazoa > Mollusca > Cephalopoda > Octopoda > Octopodidae > Octopus > Octopus bimaculoides. The sequence continues at coordinate 103,357,000 of NC_142933.1, forward strand.
GTTCTTAAGCGTAACGATAATCCAGTTTGGCCTATATAGTTATTCCCACATCCTAGGCATGTCATAGCATAGATTATGTTTTGGGAAGATTATGTTTCGTGCAATTCCGTGTCATAATGACGCTTCCTTACCCAGCAGATGTATGCAATTTAACTAAATATATGTAATTTAACTAAAGGATTATCATATGTACGGGGTATATATTTCTTTTCTGTATGGGACAAATGAGAAAATAAGACTGGATACTAATTTTATGAGTACCGCGTATCAATTCTATAAAATTGTGCATAAATAATACAAAGAGTTTGTATATAAACTGCATTAAGTGATCATCCGATTCCCAATTAACCAACTAAACAATTTCTCTCACTTTTCACTACGTATCAGATGAGCAAATATCTTTCCATACAGATACAACAGGAGCTACGCTTTCAATTTCTTTTGGGATAAAGTTTACAGAAATAAACCAATACGTTTACCATTTATTCCGTAAAATATTCACGAGTCCAGCCAGTTACTATTATTATTATTATAAGTAGAAGTAGTACTAGTAGTAGTAGCAGCAACAGCAGTAGTAGTAGAAGTAGTAGTAGTAGTAGTAGTAGTAGTAGTAGTAGTAGTAGTAGTAGTAGTAGTAGTAGTAGTAGTAGTAATATTATCATGCAAGGTGCAGAATTCTTTGCACCGCAAAAGAAAATGATTTGCAAAATTTTTATCTTTCTGAGATCAAATCTGACCGAGGTCCACTTTGCGTTTAAACCTTTTCAGGGTCGATGAAATGAGTACCAGTTGAACACTGCGGTCGATGTAACCGGCTTATCCCCTTCCCAGAATTTGCTGGCCTGGGGGCAAAATTTGAAATCACTATTATTCATAGTATCAGTATTCTTTGCTACTGTAGGCACAAGGCCTGGAATTTTGGGGGAGACCAGTCGATTAGATCGACACCAGTACGCAACTAGTACTGAAATCGTAGACCCCGAAAGAACGAAACACAAAGTCAGCCTCGACGGAATTTGCACTCAGAACGTAAAGACAGATGAAATACTTTTAAGTATTTCACCCAGCGTGCTAACGTTTCTATCAGCTCGCCGCCTGATTTTTTTTTCTAGTCTAAGCACAAGGCTCGAAATTTTTGGGAAAGAGGCAAGTCGATTAGGTCGACCTCAGTATCGACTTGGTACTTAATGTATCGACCCCGAGAGGATGAAAGGCAAAGTCGATCTCGGTGGAATTTGTCGCTGCCTTATTCGTAATAGTATCAGTATTATCAAGCGAGAGAAAATGATTCTGCGATCAAATTGATTCCGCGATCAAATTGATTCTGCGATCAAATTTCGCTGAGGCTGATATTGCCTTCCCTCTACCTTAGTCCATAAAATAATCAATGGATTCTATTCGACTACCCCATCCACGAAATTATTATTATCATTATGATTATTATTACAAACTCCTTTTTTTTAAATAGCATTGTTCTAGAGAATGTTTAAGAAACCATAAGAAAATTATCAGTTTGTTTTAAGATTTGAGATTACATAGTCAGTATTTTACGTAGGATATAGACAGTTTCCACAGGCACAAATTTTTGAATTTCTGCCATTATCATCATCATCATCATTATTATTATTACTACTAATATTATTTTTCAGTAGTTTTATTTTATCTCAAGCTTTTACTGCACTACCGTACGC
>NC_142933.1:103361190-103373690 GCF_046866305.1 Octopus bimaculoides
AGAAAAAGAAGAAGAAGAAGGTGATGAAGAAGAAGAAGAGGAAGAAGAAAAAGGTGATGAAGAAGAAGAAGACGAAGAAGAAGATTAATAATAACAATTCTATATGCAAAAAAAAAAAAATTAGTTGAAAGAAATTGCCAGAGATTACAATTTTTATTGGAATGGTATTCTGTATACACCTTACACAAATTTGTTTATAATCTTCCATTCTTTAATTCTCGATATGCGTGTCAATGAATGAGTTTCTGAAAATATCATATATATATATATATATATATATATATATATATATATATATACGCAACAGATTATACCGGTATCTTTGTATATATCGGCAAATGTTATGTTAATTCGAAGAAATTATTCGTATGAATGGCGATATTGAAAAGACCATGTTTCGTGTATTATCCAGTGTTCTTGATAAATAAGCTTAGATGAGGGGCAAAATAAAAGACAATAGAGATTTACATGCTATCCCGTTGAGCTACTGCCTGCAACGGATGGGGAACGCTAGTGTACATGATCTTGCATATGCACAGAGGAAGGAGTGAGACGGAGAATCTAGATAAGAGCGAGCGAGAGACAGGGAGGAAGAAAGAGAGTGAGAGACAATGATTGAGAGTGAGAAGAGTGAAAGGATTAAAAAAAGATTGAAGCAGTGAAGGTAATATATAAGGTGTGATGGCAAATGAGATTAACAAAACGACGTGTACGAATATGTTGAACATATTTCATTTGAAACCCCTCTGCGCGTCATATACAGAGTGAGACAAAAATAATGCCCTTTCTTATTTGTATAATGCTTATAGTTTTCTACTTTCAAGAGGATGGTGCATCAACTCACTATGGGTAAAACGTTCAAGAATGGTTAAATCTTAATTTTGAGGTGAGATGGACAGGAAAACCTGGAGCAATTGAGTGGTCATCTCAATCATCAGAACTAACACCACCTGACTTTTTTTTACTCCTTCAAACCGGAAATAATTCCTGAATTAAAACCAGTATTTCTGATAGCTTTTCTGCAATTAACGTGGAAGTGTATCAAACGGTTTGTAGAAGTGTTGCTGGTAGGTTTCAGTATTGTTCTGAAAACGAAAGGGAGAGATTTGAACATGTTAATTGAATTTTTAATCATAATGGATTACGTTATTTTGATGGAGCAATACTTAATAAATTTCTTAAAACATCTGCAATTTATTTTCATTAATTTTTATTTTTCATTTTTTTAAACTATTGTGATAAAATTTTGTGCAATATAAAATTACCCTTTGTACTACAAAAACTACTAAATAACAAGAGCGTATATTGTGTGAATATTATCAACCGAATGACTTCTAGTCACTTGCAGGACAGAGTATATATAACAGCCGCTGCCGTAGTTGGCTTTTCCACATGCAAGCATGATTGATTTAATGATGTGAAGACAAGAACAAATGTGTCGCCTTGAATATTAAAATGCCATTAAAATGCTGTAGATGATGAGCGTGCACGGCAAATAACTTGTGGACTTCAAACGCAAATGCCTGACTGTAGTTGTTGAAAAATTGTTGGTGGGACTGGAAGGGGAAACGTTCATACTATTTAAAGGCTTTCTACCGCAATATAGCAATGGTTTAATCTTCACAGACCCGTGGTTAGCATGAAAAGTAAGAATGTCCCATTTCGATAACGAGAATGGCGATATCCTGAAATAAATGCAGAAATAGTTTAGTGAGGTATTGAACTTACCTGCAAAAATATCTCGGGAAGTTTTCGCACGTATTTCTAAAGCTCGAAGTATACCAGTTTGGATTTATTGTCGAATAATTTTGAAGCAGGTAATTACCATCCGGGAGAACCCCAGGGGATCTCCTGGAAGTCTGAGTGTGTAGAAGAGTTTTGCATTGAAGAATTCTCTTATATTTTAAAGAATTCCGGGAGTACATTATTCTGGGAAAAAACTACCTAATGACGTAATGATTGTGGAATTTACTAGAAAATTAGTATCCAACGAAAGTGTTATCGTTCTCAAATGAAACCTGAAAGCCAGAGTCAATTTCGTACGTTTAGGACCAACAATGGCATAATTTCGAAATTACGACTATTTCAGGAGTTTTCATCAAAAGTTGATTTTCAATTTCTTCGTATTTACTTATTTTACGTTGTCTTTTGGCATTATGGAAGGAGGTTCGTTAGCAAGCTACTAACCGCACAGCCACTCCTACACCATTGTTAAACATTTCCTTATAAAATATAATAGGAGTGCACTGTAGTAGAAAGTATTGGATAAATCTGTGGTCCGCAGAACCCTGGTAGTTTGCAAAGATAGTACTGGGAGTCCATGGACTAAATTCAAAATTCCATATGTATATATAAAATAAAATTCATTTAAATAAACGGGGTTCTTGGCAGTGAAAAGGTTCGGAACTACTGCTTCGCATGATTGTTGAATACTCATTGTATATTTCACAGAAAAAGAAATGTGAAGTAATAAATAAAATCCATTTTCGTTTAAGAGTTAATATCATTATATATACATTTATGTAAGTATGTATATATGTATGTTTGTATGCATGACTTGTATGTATATATATATATATATATATATATATATATATATATATATACTTACATAAATGTATATATAATGATATATATAATTGTATGCACGTATGCATATAGGATCTATGTTTGCATGCATGCAAGTATGTATGTATAAATATATATATATATGTAAAACATATATATATGTATATATATATGTATATATATATGTATGTATATATGTATATATATATATATATATATATATATATATATATATATATATATATATATATATATATATATATATATATATATATATATATATATATATATATATATATATATACATATCTAACTGTATGTAAGTATGTATGCATGAAGTAACTGGCAAAGGCATGCCAAAAAATAGCTAAAATTATAGGGCTTTCACTTTTAACATTATTAAAATAACACGAAACAATAAGGGATAGCAGAGACGAACAGAGATAAAACGAAGAAAGCACGTGAACCTCATCACTAGCGAGATTAGGTTCGTATGTTTGAATGGGCAGTAATCTCTTTCTCTATCTTCATTTATTTGTTTATTTGCGGAAGGTTTTTTTTGCTATTTATCTGAATATTTTGGTTTGGTGTTTTGAGTATCATAGCTGTGTTAGCTTTTTTTACGAACATTACCGCATCTATACGTTTGATATCCGACCAGATGCTCATTTCAAAAAGATAATCAATTTTAGCGTTGATACATTTCGCATATCAACTCTCTAGAACGGATCTTTAGTCAGTTAATTACACCGTAGAATGCATTATTTAATTTCAAATTTAATATTTATTAATGTTGTTACAGTTCAATAATCACAGTGTAAATTAAATATTTTCTAAAATGTTGTCAAATCGTTTTAAAAATTCTTTTTGTAATTAGCTCTGAGCGTTAGATACATTGCTTAATTACACTTAGCGCTAGATTTACAAAGTTCAGATAATTCCGTAACTGTGATATAAACTCGGAAGCGAAATATCGATAGCGATGCCATCATTTCGGTATTCGACTGCTAAAAATCTGTGATTCCATGCAAAAGATTTTGCGTCTGTTAATTTTTTTCTTCTTTTTTTCAGCTTTGAATCTGCAGGCGTTTTATCATCCATTCTACGATGCCAGCAGGAATACGACTACGCAGAAGTCTACTTTGAAAAGGGAACGATGACAGCTTTGAAACACATATTTAAATGCAAATACCTATATTTGAATGTATGTATGCACGGACTCATTCGTATATAAATATGTATAACACACGTAATGCCATCGCGCTTCAGGACCAGTTATTGCAATAGGTTGGGATTCTGCGGCCCACAGCTCTTTAATATTCTTCCAAAGAGCCTGAGGGGCGTATACAAAGTGGATGTAGTTGTTTTCAAATCAAAACTGGACCTCTTCTGTCGTGAGTTCCAGATCAACCAACTTCGTGGCAAGAGGGGGAAATGAGAGTAGCGACATCAAACTCCCTTGTTCACCAAAAGCCACATCATAGAGGAGGCTCTCAATAATAACAGTTTAGCAAAAGGGCGATGCCCCAGTATGGCCGCAGCTCTGAACTGAAACTATAAAAAAAATAATAATGCACATACAGCAAAGAGTGACAAAATGAAAATAACGATTTATGTTGTCAGTAAATATATCATATTTGTTTCGCTTATTTTCTGAAACATAACTGTTACAATATTCTGCGTTTAAGGATTATATGAGACCGATTTAGAAAGATCTGTATGAATAGTTGCATGCATAAGTACATGGACTTGTTTATGTACACGTGGTATATATACACATATACATACATCGATAAATATATATACCTTCTCTATTCGTACGGATATCGTTCTCAAAATTATTCATTAACTAATTTTTAGTAAATTGTAATAAACTAAATCAAATTTCTATTGATATCGTTTTCTACTCTAAGCACAAGGCCCGAAATTTTCGGGAACGGGATCCAGTCGATTAGATTGACACCAGTACACAACTGGTACTTAATTTATCAACCGCGAAAGGATGAAAGGCAAAGTCGACCCCGGCGGAATTTGAACTCAGAACGTAAAGACAGACGAAATACCGTTAAGAATTTCGCCCGGCGTGCTGACGTTTCTACCAGCTCGCTACTTTATTCTTATTGATATCGACATTACATCTTAACTTCTGAAGTGTATTTCTTGCAAATGCCCGAGGAAGGGTTTTTAATATATCGTTAGACGGAAAATATGTCTACTAAATTTGCACAAGAACGCTTTAGGCCTGTAGTTAATAATCTAAGTGTCTTATTATAATTTACTATATATATGTGTGTGTGTGTGTGTGTGTGTGTGTGTACATGTGTGAGTGCGTTTGCATATAGATGCATATTTACTTAAACACACACACACACAGACACAGACACACACACAGACACAGACACACACACAGACACAGACACACACACATATATATATATATATATATATATATATATATATACATATGTATATTTTTTATACATATATATATGTGTATTTATACATACATACATAAATAAATATACAATGCGTATGTCTATTTGCACAAATGTATATGCGTCCATATAAATGTGTCCATGTGAATATTTCTCAGTCAGAGGCCGTGTGTGTATGTGTGTGTATGTGTGTGTGTGTGTATGTGTGTGTGTGTGTGTGTGTGTGTACGTGTGCTACTTCCAGGTAACTATATGTTTCTGCTGAGCATGGAGCCCATCTAATGTTTCAAATGATACGGGTAATGTTCAAATAATCGATAACCGCCTCTGGTGAAAATTTTTGCTCCGCATTTCTTTTTGATGAAGTTTATTTAGGCTTGCATTAGTTCAGCACAAATCCGAACCAAAGCATCAATGCTTTGGAGAATCATAGATTTTGTTTTTCTGATGCAGTATCTCCAGATTTTCATTACGCAACCTATTTTTCGATTTGGATGACACAGTGATATGATTTGAGACATGTGTGAGAGTCGCTACTCATGTGTTTATGTCATGTCTATTGGCGTGTCTGCCGTGAGATCTCTCATTGGTGCTACTAATAACATGGAATCCAGTACATCCTTTTGCATGGTCGGGTCGTTGGTGACTAAAGCGGCACTCCCACTAGACTTGCTAATAGTAAAATATAACTATCAACTTATAGCCGTCTGTGTGCTCACCCCAACACACACACACAGACACACACACACATACACACGGATGAATATTTACATATGTTTGTATGAGTATATATTTGTATACATATATGTCTGTATGCTATAAGTAATTATTCTTGTATTCTCTAAGATACTCCTTAACAGCAAAACAAATATTGGCTGGACAGACACTGATACCGGATTTGAACAACAGTTTTCCCCTATATTGCATCACCGTATAAACTATTACCATAAAGTGATCTCAAAATATCCTTACAATGTAGAAATCTGACGCTTTTCCCCGAAGAAGGTAGAAAGGAAACCATTTTTATATATTAAGTTCACACTGTAGGTTCTTCAATCTATATCTTCTAGGTTCTCAGTGGTTCAAGTGAGACAAATAAAAGTATTGTCAGTGCAAGGAAGCGTATACATTTCCAAAAGAAAAAAAATTCAAATCTCCAGGAGGCAGTAACAAATCAGTTCATCCATTAATGGGCCCGAAGTAACACCATCCGTTGCGTAGAAATTCAATCACCTGCTATCGCTAATCAAATATTTCCCCCAATCCACCAAACTGGATTCGCATTGTTTTTATTGATCCGGAAATGATGCAAAGCCCAGCTGAAATGGTTGGGATTAAAATTAAAATGCAGGGTTCCGGAATAAATACCACAAAACATTCTTTCCGACTCTCTATGTTCTGCGAGATATATCTTCGTATATAGTTCAGGTATATTATCCAATCTCTCTCTCTCTCTCTCTCTCTATATATATATATATATATATATATCAATTCAATTTGGGTATGTGCGTTGTATTATGTTCGTCTACATGTATCAGCTAAAAAGTGCTTCTATTCATTGAGATTAATCATATCTTTGAATATACATCGGGAAACACGTGAATGTTCGTAGAATATCCGTCGAGTATGCACAAAAATAGGAAGAAGCGAAAATAGATTCAACAATACAATTGTTTCATAGCCACTTTCTAGTAAATACTTGACGGAATATTGATTTCGAATTTTGACACGAGGTCTGTGTTTTCTGGGGGAAACAGAAGCCGGGACAATTCAGTTGAGAAGCTAGCACCTTACCACGCAGCCATACATGTATATATTTGTATATTAAATGACTAAAGTCTGGTCATATAGTGACCGATGGTTTTGCACCCACAAAAGCCACAAACCTGTGGACAGCTCATCAGATTTTATACAAAGACAAATTTAGCTCTTCATCTCGCAGAAGCGAGAAACGCTACCGTCAATTGGTCGAACGATAATCAGAGGCAAAAACGTTAGTGAAGACGAGTTCTCTTCCCTGAACCAGCGATTAGTTGGAAGTTAGGATTTATTTTGTATGGTCTCTTACGAGCCTAACCAGGGAACGGAGAATCCCAATTTTGCAGGAGGTAGCGCTTCAAATGGATACATTTTGTGAATAATTCTCTATGAATATTCAGTGAAGCAGGCTTAGCATAGCTTTTAAGAGTCTTGGCTCGCTCAGCAACGCAGATTTTGCAGCGCCTGCTCTCATTGATATAGGAGCCTCGTAGTTCTAAAATCTTCCACTTGATATCACATATTATAATATTAAAGAACTTGGAGAGAATCGGCTACTTAAATGTTATGCTCCAGGTTGAATGAACCTGTAAGCACCACCCTTAGACGAATAAATATTGTGTATACATCTAGTAAGATATTCAGGTTGCCACACACAGAAAACCACCACTACATGTATTTATCACCTAGGGGCTGGTCAAAAGCGCACGTTGTGTTGATCACATACTGCTTGGTATACTCTAGGATGTCCGACGAGTTGTGAATCCCTTTTGGTGTATTATAAGCAAATGAATAAATAACAGACGATGGATAACTTGCAGTTCATGACAGCTGTTTCTTACGCATTTTTAATAGATGACTGAGTACATGACGTCATTGCAAAAAAGCGTATTCAGCAGATAATACATATAATTTTTGCCTATGATTTGTTTCTCCCGTTGATGGTCAGCTTTGCCTGGATGATGGGCTCGTCCCCACTGCGTTCATGGAATATTCTATTATTTTAAAATTATATGTATCATCTGATAGCAAAAAATGCAATCTACTTATTCATCTATTAAAACTGCGTAATAAACGACTGTAATGAACTGACATTCAGCCATCGTCTGTCATTCACCCATTTGCTATATGTGTGTGTGTTTGTGTGTGTGTGAGTCTGTACTTATGTGTGTGTGAGCGTGTGTATGTGCATGCATAAGTGTGTAATTTTGCTAGTTTTTTTCGCCACAATGCTTGACAAACTATCTTAGTTTGTTTATTTCTCAGTAACATAGCGGTTCAATGACAACGATCGACGGAATAATCACCAGGCTTTAAAAGAACTAGCTCTGGGATTGCGCTAGGTTCGATTACACTTGCCAAGGCGCTACCCTACATGTGCTACAGAGACTGACTTAAACAAGCAAAAGATTGTAGACAATTACGTGTAGGGGCATATATTTGCACCCCTCATATACTCAGCTACGCATAAACAAGATAACAGGGAAATAGAAATTGTTGGAAATATATAAAAATTGAAAATCAAACTCAGTTTCATACGAATGCAATTCGTAAATCATAGACACATACACAAATAGACAGGCAAACACTTAAACAGATGTACGTCATATTATTAATGGAAAATAAGTATCGGTAAAACTATTCTGTTCTGCTACACTTTAGTCTGTGTACAATGTCACATATAGAAGAAGGATTAAGGTAGACAAATAATTGTAAGAATGTATACAGAAAAAAAAAACTTATATGAAATATAATTATAATTTTGTCTGCGATTATACTAATAACTTTGAGAGGCATAATTTGGTATAATTTCACTATATACATATATATATATATATATGTGTGTGTGTGTGTGTGTGTGTGTGTGTGTGTGTGTATATATATGTATATATATATATATATATATATATATATATATATATATATATATATATATATATATATATATATATATATATATATATATATATATATATATATATATATATATATATATATATATATATATATATATATATATATATAGGTGAGAAAGTTGGTATGTGAAAGCACGTGGTTGGATGTATAAAAGATAATAAGAGTGAAAAAACTACAGAAGGCTTGTGTTACATGGTTAAAGTATATATTTAAATTATGTCAGAAAAATGTTAGAAAAATGTTAGATGTATTTATGTATATATATAAGTATATATATATATAAATATATATATATATATATATATATATATATATATATACATAAGTACATATATATATATATATATATATATATATATATATATATATATATATATATATATATATATATATATATATATATATATATAATATATATATATATATATATATATATATATATATATATATATATATATATATAGGGAGAATTCACCCCAAAATTCAAAAGACTAAGACAGGTCATGTAGTCAACAAACAGATTATTTTAACGCTCGGGAAGTGAAATAGTCTTTAACGTTTCGAGCCTACGCTCTTCCACAGAAAGAACACAGGAAGAAACAGACAGAGACACATGTACGTATACATGAGTATATTTTATCATCTGGGAATTAATCTGATAACGTACATTTCAAACGTACATTGGCTACTATATGCCATCATTTAACAGGGTTACTTCTGCTATATGAATGAACGCCATTAGTGTACGCAGAAATTTTATAAAAGTGCATAAAAGAAGAAAACGGAATGAACAGGAATTAATCACAAATAACAACACTTGTTTCTGTGTGATGGTAACAGCATTTAGTTGCTGAGATTTCCGAACCATATTATTACATAAAATACCATATTAAGTTTCCTTGATGTTGGCTTGAAACGTTGTGTGATATCCACGCAGTGTAGCTCTGTTTTCCGCAACAATACACTCAGCAAATTATTATACTAAGAGACCTAGGACTTCGTGCGTCCATGCTGATGAAGAATTTCTCTTCCAGGAAAATATAACAATTAAATATATTGCACCGCATAACGCTGAAACAAAACATAAAGGGAATACACCACTTTGTTTGTCGATCAAAATATCAATTTGCTTCGTTACTAAACTGAATTGACTTGAACCGCATATATTCCTTAATATACTATCTTATAAATAAACTATCCCATCTATAAGCCTCATATTAATGCCACTATATACAACATTAGGACAAGATTACACGTAAGAGATTGCCATGATATATTTAGGCATTTATTGAAACCAAATAAGAACCAACAAGTTTGTTTCGGCTCCATGTAACTTCAAGATTCGTTAGTATCTTTAAGAAACATAACTCGTTCGGCTCACTTAGCCGAATTGGCTACGTTAGCCCGATAAACTAACTTTCTCTCTGAAATCTATGAAACTTTGAGCTGCATGAGGCCGAATCAAACTGTTGTAAATAACAACATATAATTTTTACTCAATTCGTTGAGTGTCTCTTTCGATACTTTCTCCACTCACCCGAATATATATATATATATATATATATAATAGTAATACAACAATGCACCAATATTTACTAGGAGTAGCAATCGATAATTTACTTTTTCACTGTTCTCGGTCTGTTGACGGCTAGGCTTTCAGACGAGTAAGTACTGACATTCATGTAGCAACATTTGAAATTTTGACTAGGCGAATCTAGCCGATGAGAACGAAAAAATTTACGTTAACAAACATAATTATCCAAAACTGAGTTGCACATTTATCTAATGTTCGTTCTACAGGTAAGATGAAATTTTTGATGTTCGCCGCCCGCAAACATTTTTGCCAGTATATATATATACAGTGAAGCTTTACTATAGCGTCGTATATTATCGACTGCAATTTCCAGTAAATATCGGTACATTGCTGTACCAATATCGTATATATTTATACTTTAACCTGACGGCGGTTTGTTTTACTGGGAAGCATTACTACCGTATTCCACTATTTAATAATCTTTTCTTTGGTATATATATATATATATATATATATATATAAATAACCCCCCCCCCCCACACACACACACACACACATACACACATATACAAAGTGTTACTGATAAATTGTTGTCATTTTGAATTTTTCATTTCGTGTATGCGCGTTGTGTGTTTTTGATTTTGTCGAATTCACAGTATAGTACGGTCTGTTGGGCACCGTCTGTGGAAAAAACACCACTATGACGCAAATCACTCTGCCAGAAATGTATAAATGACGTTCTGTACTGCTTGGCATTCGCGCCTGAAGCTCCAATACGAACATTTCAGAGCATTTGAGTGTCTCTCTGAGAACAGTGCAATCTGAGGGCATGTACCGAGAGTGATGAAATTCAAGCATCCAATGAACATCATTGTGATCACAAGTGATGGCAACGTTATTCCCCCATTCAATTACTGTTAATTATTTCAAGATACTTTTATGTAATTTTGGAAAATATATGTGATCTGTTAAAATGTGATGTCAGTGTTATTTTCGTTTCTGCGTAAGTTAGACCAGTGCTATTCAAAGTGGTGGTCCGCGGACAGGCACCGGTCAATGAGCCATCAGCTTCCGAACCACAGCGATTTTCGAGAAAAGAAGGATATATAAAGTGCTTGCAAAATGCTTATGCAATATTGTATTATTTGTTTACAAAATAAATATAAGATTAAAAAATTGTTAACTTTTATTCCTTATATATATTGTTTCCGATATCAATGAATATTACTAAGAATTATTACCTTTCCCTGGCACATTGGAAAAACACTGGCGGTACAACACATCAGACAGTTTGAGAAGCACTAATTTAGACAACAATTTATTCATCGCAGACTGTATATACAGACATTACATACCCATATATATTTCTGTATGTGTGCTTGTGCGTATAAATCTATGCATACCTTTATACAAATACATCTACATACACAAGCACAAACACAAACACAAACACACACGCACATACAGACACACACACTCACAATTTATATATGCTAATCCGAGTAGAATATTTTTACATTCCCCATCTGTTAATCTCGAAGAAAATGTATGTTATATCTTTTGAATTCAATCCAAAATAGGAAAATATGCTTTCGCGTTCATATTGAAACACTTTGAATTCTGATTGGACAATTTACAATAACAAATCTAGCGCTTGTTGGAGAACATTTGTTACATATAAGATTTAAAGCTAAATGCCTGTCTGTATGAATCTAGATTCTGTCATGGGCAAAGAAAAAGAAAAAAAAAACTCACTAAATTATGTTTAAGTTATCGTTCAACTAAAATATCTAATACGCTAGACAAATAAAATATGTAAAAGTCAATTATTCTGTTAAATCACTAACTGAACGGCACAGATAAAGATCACAAAGATTTCGGTTCTTGTAAAATGTCAGAATAACATGTTTATGATCATAGAGTTCAATAAGGTGAAAGGTTCCACAGACATTACGGAATACGTTCTGTATCAGACACATCGATTCATCTCATAGCACAAACATTCCGCGCACATAAATATTTACAAATTCCAAATGCTAATATTAATACGTTTGAGATTTGTTCAATAACTAACTAAACCAGTGAACAGTGATATCCCCACAAACATGTTTGCGTTAGCATATATTTTTCGTGGAAACAGCATTAGCAACTAAGGCTTACCTTATTGGCATCAGTTACTGGTTAACTGAAAAAAGACTACATTGCTGTTAATCATAAATTAGATAAACATCTTCATACGGAACATTAAATAAGTTAATATTTAGATAAACAATCATGCAACGTGTCAT
>NC_142933.1:103381190-103401190 GCF_046866305.1 Octopus bimaculoides
CTCACAAGGCTGTTGAACAGCAGTATAGTCGAGATGGTATGTTTTCTTCTCTTACTCTTGTTTTTTGCAAACGTCTTCAAAATGTCTTTCTAAAATGAAATTCCATTATGCAGCTGAGGAGTACATTTTAATTGTACATTCTATGTGGTGTTCTCACTACATGAATAAATGGAGCTTGTACAAAACGTACGTACTGCTATAACCTATTGAATTTTTGTTGCTTATCTTTAAATTTTATTCACAAAATCTTTTGATTTTATTTTTGGTTTTTACCCTACCAAATTCTGGTGCCTCACACATTTTAAGTACCACATTTAATCTTTTGATTAAATATATCTATCTATCTATCCATCTATCTATCTATCTATCTATATATATATATATATATATATATATATATATATATATATATATATATATATATATATATATATATATATATATATATAGATAGATAGATAGATAGATAGATAGATAGATAGATAGATACATAGATACATAGATAAATAGATAGATAGATTTTGGATTACTCTGTCGGGCGATACGTCGTGTTCTTGAACAAAACTCAAAAGCAAAAGCGAGTATTCCTGCGATGGATCGGTGACTCGTCCATCGGGGAACATTTAAGGGATAGAAACCGGGAGTCATGTCTGTGTGTGTATGTGTATGTGTGAATAACTCGGGAGGGTGCTTTATCCTTTCATATTTTACACCCACACACATATATGTTGTGTGTATGCTATACGCTTGTATATATCTGTGTGTGTGTGTGTGTGTGTGTGTGTGTGTGTGTGTGTGTTTATAGTTCAAATAGTTCAAGTAATAGACATTGTAAATGATGTTGAGACGGTAAAGTGACAAACCTGCCTCAGGGAAAAATAAGAAATAAAATGAAATAAAATATAAATCATGTTTCTGAATTTGTTTGGTTGTTTGGTTGTTTGTTATACTTTCAATAAAATGAATTCTAGTGCAGCTGTAACAAACTAAAAATAATCCAGTATAAAATAATATTCGTCTCGGCATATAATAAATGTCTGCTGTTTTTATAAGTTTCTTATACTTTATTTAATATATGACATTATATTGGGTCTCAGCTATAAAAACGGAAGCAATCTATGTTGCCAAATTAATGTAACAATCCCATGAAAGAGACGAATGCTACAGTTATTTAGCCCTAGGAAATACCGTTTCCTGTTGGATTGACACATTTCCTGTGTTCTTATGTTTTCAAAGTTAATATAAGCACCTTCACCCAGCAAAGCGAGCATCCACTTTGAAAACACAAGGACAGAGGAAATGTGTCAAGTCCAACAGGAAACGATATTTCATAGGGCTAAATAGCAGTAGTATTCTTCCCTGTCACTGGGCAGTCACATTAAGTTGTCAACAGACTATCTCTACCGATTGTTGTTTCAAACTTAATACCACAATGACATTGGGCGTTGGTACCTATTTTGCGCCTGTTTCATTTATTATTACACCGTGTGTAATAACAGAGAGGGAGAGAGAAAGAAAGGGGGACAGGAAGAAAGAGAAAGAATGAGAGGGAAAATAGACACAAATAGAAGAGAGAAAATCATAGAGAGATGGTGTCTGGTTTTAGTTTCACTTTGCGGGATCAACAAAGAGACAAGCTCTTTGAAGTAGTATGGCACAGAGAGAGAGAGAGAGAGAGAGAGAGAGAGAGAGAGAGAGAGAGAGAGAGAGAGAGAGAGAGAGAGAGAGAGAGAGAGAGAGAGAGAGAGAATATAGACAGGCAGAGAGAATAAATGAGACATAGAAAGAAAATCATAAAGAGATGGTGTGGGGTTTTAGTTTCGTTTTGTGGGACAAACATATAGAATCTCTTTCTCATATATATATATATATATATGGTTATCGCCAAGCCAACATGGCAGTCCCAAAATTAGGACGAAAGCTGCCGTGAATTAGCTCCAAGAAGCCATCGCCTCTAGCTAGCTATGTGACACACGAAACCTGTGTCCTTTATAACCTTCGAACAGGGGAGGTCAGCAGTGTCCCCCTGCTGGTTTGGCATCTGCAGACTAGTTTCAGGGTGTTGCCCCTTGTCAATGCAGAGCAGCCAAGCCCTAGCCAGGCGGCGCTGCTGACTATCTGCTCGAAGGTTATTTATCTAATTTCAGTGGAATCTATCCACTGGTTTTCAGAAATAGAGTTATTAATATTTCTAAGTCTCTCTAAAGGAGACTACGGCAGCGGTACTGGAAATTAATAGTTATCGCCAAGCCAACATGGATAGATTCCACTGAAATTAGATAAATAACCTTCGAGCAGATAGTCAGCAGCGCCGCCTGGCTAGGGCTTGGCTGCTCTGCATTGACAAGGGGCAACACCCTGAAACTAGTCTGCAGATGCCAAACCAGCAGGGGGACACTGCTGACCTCCCCTGTTCGAAGGTTATAAAGGACACAAGTTTCGTGTGTCACATAGCTAGCTCGAGGCGATGGCTTCTTGGAGCTAATTCACGGCAGCTTTCGTCCTAATTTTGGGACTGCCATGTTGGCTTGGCGATAACTATTAATTTCCAGTACCGCTGCCGTAGTCTCCTTTAGAGAGACTTAGAAATATTAATAACTCTATATATATATATGTATAGTTTAAATTTACAGAAAACAAGACGAAGACAGTGTAGAAACAACATACAGTTGTACTATTTTAACGCTCGGGAGGAATGGAAAGGTCCTGTACTCTTCGAGCCTATGCTCTTCGACAGAAAGGATTTAGAGGATAAAATAAAAGCGGAAAGAGAATGCAAAAAAATACGGAGAAAGAAAACTTTGCTGAGTTCACCAGTCCAACATGAAGAAATGACCTGATAAAAGAGGCTGGAAGAAAGGGGCGCTGTGTGGCATCCCGTTTGACCAATATACAGGAAAGGAAACAGAGAACAGGTAAATAACATTACTGGAGGTACATGTAATGGAGTCGGTGAGATAATAGGGACGGTGATGGGTGCCTGTGAGAATGACGGTGTTGAAGAGGTTGAGGCAGGTGCGACAGCGTGGACAAGGCTAGAAAAGAAGCCAGTCTGGGAGGTGGGGCTAAAGAAGGACCTGTGGGCAAGAAGGTCGCCCAGGATATGGACTCGTTTGAACGAGAGAAAGATGTTAGGGAAGATGTACGATTTCGAGGGGTCGGAGTGGAGTCGCTGGAAGGCTAGGAGAATGATTCGTTGAAAGTGTAGGGTGGAGGAGTGGTAGGTAAGGGGAAACGAGAGAGGGGTAATGGTTGGACGGGTGCGAGATGAAAGAGCAGAGGCACGGTTGAGAGATCGTGCCCGGGCAGTGTGGATAATGGTGAAAGGATATCCATGCCATGAGTTGAGACCGGGTTTCAATATCATGTTCATCGCTTCAGAGCCTGCGTAGACGGAGGAATTTGAGTAGGGATAGGGAGCATGGTGTGTGAAGGGTCGGAAGAGGAGAAGTTAAGGTAGGCATGTGAAACAGTGTGTTTCCAGTGGATGGGGTTGGTAAGAGTGGAGTGGTGTGTGTTGAGACAAATGTTGAGAAATTCGACGGAGGAGTTAGGGGCAGGAGTATTTGAGCGCAGGATGGAAGCATTGGACAAAGGAGAGGGAGCAGTCCAGATGTCCGCTGGAGAGTGAGGTCACACCGATACAGTTATCGATATAACGACCATATAGCTCAGGAGTGGGATTAGGAAATTGTGAGAATATTTGGGCCTCAAGATAGCGAACGAACAGGTTCGTATAGTTGGGGCCCATAATCAGAAATAGAGAGAGAGAGAGATAGAGATACAGGAGGGAGGGAAATAGGTGAGGTGAGAGAGAAACTGAATTACAGAATAACAGTGTGTGTGACAATTGAAGGACACTGCACAGCTTCATTCGTTTCGGATCAAGTAAATAGGAAGCACAATTCGCTGTCTGATCAGCGAAACATGAAAATTAACTTCGATCAATAGCTACTACATATATGCATGCATATGTAGGCGTTTGTATGTATATATGTACGTGTGGACATGAAAGCCTGTGTTTCTAATCATATATCTATTTATCTTCTAAATATCCATGAATGTATTGCTTCTATGTACACACACACACACCCACACACACACACACGCACATATATATATATATATTAGAATGTATGTTTGTTTTCATACATACATATCTATGTATATGCATTTATATATATATATATATATATATATATATATATATATATATATATATATATATATATATATATATATATATATATATATATATATATGTATATATATATGAATATTTGTATACATATACACGCAGATATGCATGCTATTGTGTGTTTGTGTGTATGTCTCTGTGTGTGCGCACGCATGCTTTTGTGTGTGTGTGTGTATGTTTGTCTCCGAAAATGTGTGGTAATCGCAAATAACAGGCTTCTGCTGAAGACATTTCTACACAATAAAGATTAATTATTATGGAACAAAAGAGTTTCAAATAACCAAACCTTTACAAAGATTGCTGAATATAATGGATGTTTTTTTGTTTCTCAATGAAGAAAGAATGGCGAAGTGAACACAAGTTGTTGTTTCCCTGCAGCCCTGTCCTATGTTGGGTTCAGATAGCGTGACGGCAGATTATATTGAAATAACTTTTGCAGGAAGAAAGTAATTTGTATTTACATATAAATACACTGGATAGTTACGTGCATATACATACGAGCCCTCCCTATACATGTATATAAATGTTAGCGTAGTATATATGTATAACTGATATACACATATACATGCGGAAATACATACATACATACGTATATATATATGTACATATATGTATATATATATATATATATATATATATATATATATATATATATATATATATATATATACATATACACACACACACACACACACACACACACACGCATATATATATATATATATATATATATATATATATATATATATATATATATATATATATATAGATATATATATATATACATATACATACATATATGTACATATATATATCTTTTTATTATAGCCACACAGGGCTAAATACAGAAAATGGACAAATTACAAAGTAGAGCTTTTGGGGGGGGGGTAATTTGGATCAAAAGGGATCACGGGAAGAAAAAGAAAAAAAAGTGGGAGGGGGCGATCAATAGGGATCGTGTATCACAGTCGATGTAAAAAACGGGGAACAGATTAGGTTTATCCGTGGAGAGAAAAGCCTACGGAAAAGACCACGGTCACCTCAGGCTTTTTTTTTTAAAGGTACATGAAAGTAAGTACCTTCTCTCTTTTTGTCTCTTTTTGTTACAAGTCTATGCTTAAAATGGTGTCGTCTTTCATTCTTACCATTCTTGCCACATTTACCCATTTTTTATTGAAACTTTCATTCGACAACACTTTCCTCTCTATCCTCATCCTCCTTTTCAAGTGGTACTTGAAAAAGTTGACGAGGGACTGACCAGAGAGGAAAGTGTTTGTTTGTAGACCTTTCAAACGCGTCCACCACACGCATTCTTTTGCCATAGCTATCAGTGTTACAAAAACCGTTTTTCCTTCCCGTTTAAAGGAAGGTGGCGGAACAATATTCACGATAGACTCGGCTGATAAGTGGGCTCGTCCCACACGCGACAACAGCCGTTCGACGAAGGTCCACAGCTCTGAAATATCTGGACACTGCACGAGTGCGTGCAGAACGGTTTCGTCGCTCTGACCGCATCTCGGGCAGGTCTGTCCGGTGGTTTTCGAACCGTGTCTGTAGATCTTCTCTCGAACTGGTAGTGCGTCTCGATAGCATTGCCAAGCCAGGGATCTCTGGAAATTATCCATAGGCCCCGGCCCGAACGTCGTCTTGAAATGGCGGGTTAAGAATTTCTCGTCGACACCCAGGTTTGCCCCGAGAGTGTCGTCAGACCTCCCCTCCACTAGTCCTCTATAGAACGCATTGGTCGTTTGGAAGTTGCACAAGTTTGATCCCGGACGGCAGAGCTGTTGTAGAGCTTGGCGACACTCGCGGCGCCATTCGCCCAGTTTCGGTCTCTTCCTGATCCATGTTTGCAGTTCGGTGAGTGAGACGAGCTGCGGGAAGGCGTGCCTCACAAACGGCGCCCACACCTGTTCACCGTCGTCAATGAAGTTCCAGAGATGCCGCAGTCTCAGCGCATGTCTGCGCATCATTAACCACGGCATCCCCAGTCCTCCACGTAACGGTTGTTGACAGCAAATGGATCGCCTCACCATCGGAACGCCACCCTTCCACAGAAAGCGGAAAAGTATGCGTTCTAGTTTCGTGATGGTGGCATCGGGACAAGGCACGACGGTCAGGCGGTAATCGATGACTGATGCGATATACACATTAGCCACCTCCGCCCGGCCTTTTAGAGATAACTTTCTCTCAGCCCATGTTTGGCTGAGTTTGATCACTCTACTGGTGATCTCGTCCCAGTTCTTATCCATTTGGAGGTCCGAGACTGAACCAGACCCCGAGCAGTTTAACCGGTCCGTCCGTCCAGCGTCCCACTACGGAGTCACTGTTGGACGGTATGGGCTTGCTTCTCCAGGTTCCGAGTAACAAACCCACTGACTTTTCCGTGTAAATTTTTGCTCCTGTCACCGTTTCGTATTGTTTAAGTGTCTCGCCTAGCATCTCGACGTGCTTTTCGCTCGACACTATGACGGTGACATCGTCCGCATATGCAGACACGCTCGTCCCGCAACCCAGCTCTCGTGGGATACCCCTCAGTGTCGCCAGCTTCCGCAGTAGTGGTTCGATCGTCAATACATACAGAAGCGCCGACAAGGGACATCCCTGACGGACCGAACGCGTGATGTCGAACGGTTTTGACAGGTGACCGTTTACCCGTATTACCGATCGGATGCCGCTATACAAGGCAGCGATCCAACCGCGGAAGACAGGACCAAAGCCAGCTGCCCTGAGGACGGCCGCTAGGTATCGATGGTCGACCCTATCGAAGGCTTTAGATTGATCTAAATTGATCAGCGCCCCACCCATGCCAGGATCCTTAACTACCCTGTCCATGATGTAGCGCATGAGGTGGAGGTTGTCATGGATACTTCTGCCCGGCACGGCGCATGTTTGCGCCCTGTCGACCAGTTTATCGATGACAAGCGCCAACCTCTCGGCTATTACTTTGGCCAAAATTTTCAAATCTGCGTTGAGCAGAGTGATGGGCCTGAAATTATCTATAAAATTCCCCTTGTTTGGGTCTTTCTTCAGCAATGTCACTGCACCTCGGCTCACGAAACTGGGAATTCTCCCGTTTTGTTGCCAGTTGCAGTAGACTGATGCCAAGAGGTCGCCAAACAAGTCTGGCATTTGACAATACAGCTCGTAGGGAAGACCATCCAATCCAGGTGACTTATCCATCGTGCAGCCCGCCATAGCATCCCTTACTTCAGCAGCTGTGATGGGACCCTCACAACACTCTGCCTCTCCCGCCGAGAGCCGCGGCAGGCCGGTCAGGTAGGCAGTGAAGTCCATCCTGCGTTCCGACTCACCGCTCGCACCGAACAGTCGAGCAAAGTGCTGTTGAAAGGCCCCACACATCCTTTCGGGTTCGAGCAGACTACATCCCTGTTCATCGATTAGAGACCGAATGGTGGCTCTGTTACCGCGTTGCGCCTCCGCCACCCGGGCTTCTCGCGCAGCTTCGATCCCTTCGTTCCTTAAGGCACGCATTTTAGCTCTGACGACGCAACCTTCGTGTTTGGCGTTGAGGTGTTGGTCGAGGGCCATCCTCGCAGCCAAAACGTTGGTTGCGCTGCCAGTTGTAAGTGCCTCTTCTAGTTTCTTAACTAAGTCTCCCTCTACTCTATTTCGATCTATCGCTAGTTCTTTACTAAACCTAATAGATTCCGATTTGATTGCCATTTTCAGGGCAAACCACCAGCGGTTGTTAACGATGGCTCCTGTTAACGCCCTCTTAATTAATTCGCTAATCCGGTTCCTGTAAACCTGCCGCGCTAAGAGCGAAGCGTTCAGTTTCCAGTAACCGGGACCCTGCCTATGTGTCTTATCTAAGTCGAGCGTACACGTCACAAACTTGTGATCTGTGTAGCTGACTATTTTAAATTGTGGACATCCTACACTATCTCTATCCGCTGTCCTACATAGAACTCTATCTAGATACGATCTCGACGATCCGACGCGGTTTGTCCAAGTCCACGTTGGCACGTTCGGATGGTCGAGTCGGAACCTGTCAGACAAATGGAAACGTCTGAGCAGGTCTTTGAGGCACTTACATCCCCTTCTACTCCTATCCACTCCCACATAGTCTATATGCGTGTCCAAGGTAGCGTTCCAGTCCCCTACTAACAGTAAAGGTCGTGACGTTCCCAGGAAAACCTCTAGACGTCTAAGGAAATCCGCCCGACCCGTTAAGGACGGTGCATACACTGCCACCAGACGGAAAGCACACCCGTTTGTGCTATCGACGTCCAAGACAACCAGCCTACCCTCCGGGTCTAGGAATATTGGCCTTACTTTTAGGTTCAGACTCTTCCGAAAAAGCACCGCGGTACCACCACCACCCATGTTTGACAGACAGGGAGAAAAATAAATGTCGAAATGTCCACCAAACATGGACTTGAGGGCCCGCGGGTTACTGAGTCTGGTTTCACTGATAGCCATGATTTCTATGTTCTGTGACTTGATGTCATTTAGAAGGTAACCTTGCTTCCAAGCTGACGCCAAGCCACGTACATTTACACAACCTAATTTAAGCATAGTTGAAGTCGAAATTTGTGTTTCATACACGACAGTAAAAGAGACAAGAGAGAAGGTTACTTACTCGTTTCGAAAGTTTTAGCTTCCACTTCTTTTGAAGTGTCTTGGATGAGGTTTTTGAAGAGTTTCTTTGATAAATATTTTTGGAACCCCCCAACCGCATTTGGAAAGAGGGTTTTGAGTGTGTGGTGCTGCGTTTGTGTGATGTGAACTATTTTGATGTGTTTCGGTGGTGTAGTGCGTGGATGATTGTTAAGCTTATAATTATCTTCAGAAATGTTTGTTTGCGATATGATTTAGTCCATTAATTTTGTGTTTGTTGTGTCTATCGCTGATAGCATTGTGTGTGTTTTTGTGATGTTGGTGCTGGTTTGTTTGTGCAAGGGGCTTTCAGCGGTTACATATTTCCCTGCTTTGCATGCATTTAATTTTGGGGTTGTTTTTTATCTTTTTCTTTTACTTCCTGTGGCTATTTGCCATTCTGTAGAACTTTCATCGTTAGACGAAATGTCTGACGAATCAGAAGGGGGTAAAGGCAAAGCATTTGGTTCTATTTGTGTGTTTGTCGATGGTGTTGTGGTGTGTGGTGTGTGTGGTGTGTGTGTTGTTGGGGAATTGGGAGTAGTATTGGTCTTTTCTTCGTTCTCAGTGGTTGTCTTCTTGGTTGTTGTTCTTGGTGTTGGTGTTGGTCTGTCTTTAGTTGTTGGTGGTGGTGTTGTTTCTGTTTTTGACTCAGGTGGTGGTGTTGTTTGGTTGGGTTGGTTTGTTCGTTGTTGCCGTTCTTTCGTTTTCGCATATAGCTGCTTGATCAATTGTGCATACGGTGGTGTGGGTAATAATGCTGGTGTTTTGGGTTTTTGGTTTTCCCGTGGCTGTTGTTGTTGTTGTTGCTGTTGTTTCGCGGCAGAATTGCAGTCCTTTTGGAAGTGAGCTTCACTGCCACATATGTAACAGCGTGGTCGTCTGCCTTCCACCACTACATACAGCCTTTGCGTTGATGGTAACTTTATGTAGGTGGGTATTTTATTTAGTGACTCCTGGGTAATATGGAGAAGGATCTCCATTTTTTTACCCACCCACTGTTGCTTTTCAGAAACATTAATTTGCAATATATCAACTTCCTCCATATCGACACATACGGCTGATGTTATCCATAGTGTGTCTACCGTGGGAGGAATATTTTTTATGATAACCCTTGTTACCCTCTGACCAAGGTAACTCGGTATCATTGTTAACTCTTCTGTCTTAAGAGTTAGCGTTGAGAATCGTTTCGCTAACTCTTCACTTTGAAAAATAACTTGCACATGGGCAAATTTATGCCACCAAGTTACATAATCCTTATATTGCCATACAGATCTCAAGCATTTCTCGATCTTTTCCGTGCTTGCTTTTTCTGTTTTTTTTGTTTTTGAGTTTAAAATTTTATAAATAATGGTCTTTTTGTTTGTGTCTTCTAAAATGTCTTGTGGTATGTTGATCCGCACCTCGTCATTTTCTTTCGTAAGTAAAGCCTTTGTATCTTTTATCTGCTGTGCAGTAAAAGATACTACCGTCGTTTTTTCCTTTATCGCCTCGGCGAAGTTTGTTTTGATCTTGTTATTGTTGTTGTTGGTGGTGGTGCTGGTGTTGATGGCAGAGGTGACTGTTGCTGTATTAGCGTTGTTGTTGGCGGTTGTGATGCTGGCAGGTGTTGTTGTTGTGGCAGATGGGTGACCTTCTTCTTGTGTACTCCTCTGACCTTCATATGAATTACGAAGTGGCGGGAAATTTTTTCATAATTTTCTTCGGCGTTCAGGCGTATTTGAGCAAATTGTTTGGCCATCATGCTCTTCTCTTTCTCTCCTTCCGTTGTCTGTGGTGAAAGGAACAAAAGAGGAGTGGAGTTGTTGTTGTTCTTTTTGTTATTGTTGTTCTTGGTGGTAGTGGTGGCTGCGATGTCAGTGGCAGTAGTGGTTTTGGTTTTGTTGTCGTTGGTGGTGGTAGTGGAGGTGGTGAAGGCAGTAGTAGTAAACGCAGCATTCCTGGTCTCTACGTCTTGTGTTCGTTCATGCGGAACGACTTGTTGGTCAGTCTCCTTGCCTGCTGTTAGAGGCAAATCGACCACGTGTGAAGGCCTAGCCATATTTCTTTTACGAAATATGGCAAATAAGCCGGAGAAAAATCAAAAACTTTTGGAAATAAACTCCAGAAGGAGCCACTTCCTATTACAAAAACCCAATAGGGTCGAAGTGTATAGACTTATACACCTCTTCCACAAAAAATATTTTAAAACTGCAAAAGTTTTGACATATAAAAGGCCAACTTACTTGCGAGCCGATGTGACTAGCATCCGTCCAATGATGGAGATGTAAATAGCACAGCAGTAAATTTAAGATATTTCAATTTAGAAAGAATTTAATAAAATGATTTAAAAATTACATAGAGGTAATATAGAATATTACCGTTTGCGACGATGAATCTCATCTTATCAAACATTAGTAAACATTTATAAAAATTTGAAGTAAAATCAGAAGATAAACTGTTTCTGACCCCCAAACAGAAGATAATCTGTTTTTGACCTCAGGCAGGAGATAAATATGTTTTTGACTCTCAGACAGTAGATAAACTATTTTTAATTAAACTCTTATATATATTTTTATTAATATTTGATAAGATGATATTCATCATCGAAACGGTAATATTCTATATTTTCTTTCTATAATTTTTAGATCATTTTATTAAATTCTTTCGAAATTGGAATGTCTTATATTTACTTCTGCGCTATTTCCGCCTCCATCTTTGATATATAAAAAATTCATTGCTACAGATCTCAAATCATTTTCCACGAACATATATATGAATGTGTGTGTATACATATATATAATTATATATATATATATATATATATATATATATATATATATATATATATATATATATATATATATATATATATATAGACATATATACATATATAAACATACATAGATACTTATATATACATACGTATATACATATAAATATATATATGTATATATATATATATATATATATATATATATATATATATATATATATATATATATATATATATATATATATATATATATATATATATATATATATAAGTCAGTAAATAGTGGGGTTGTGTTAACCGCACGTGGAGAAATAATAGGAAAATGTAAAAAAGCCAGAATGCTGAACTGGAAGCATAATTTAATTAAGATTTTTTCTAACCGGTTTTCATTGCGATGAAGCAAATTATCAAGAAGGAGAATGAAAATGTTTTTTTACAAAGAAGTACAAAAAAGTACAAAATGAAGAAAATAATATATAAAACAATAATATATAAAAAAAATAAATATACCCATACATTATATTGTCTTTGAGCTTTTGTAGTTCAATAGTAGTTCATGTATAAATTGGTAGGAAAAATAAGGATGCATGAGAGTTGAGTTTTGTTAGGTTTTAAAAAAGGGTTAAAAGTTTGTGTTAAGCAGGAAATGTGGTGTCAAAACAGGAAGTGTGTGTAAGGGGAGACAAGTGTTTTTAGTTAGAGTTATGAACTCTTTTTTTCAAAACAGGAAGTTTGTGTCTGTTCATAGAGAAATAAGGTCACTGAGGGGTGTGTGTGTTAAGAAATGGTTGGAATTTCTCTATGAAAAGATTCTCCTTGTTGATTCTTTCTTGTGTGGAGATTCTGTCTTTACATTGATAGAAAGGGAATGTAATGAATTTAGGGTTTTTGTTTCTGGCGCAAGAGTCTATGTGGCCACTGAGCGGAATTTGGCGGTATTGAGGGAGGTTTATTTGTTCCTTATGGACAGCTACTCTTCTACGTAATGGGAGGATCGTCTGTCCGATATAGAAGTTTTGGCAACCTGCGCAAGTAAGGACATAAATGAGGTTACTCGAGGAACAAGAGAAATTGGTTTTAATTTTAAACTTTGTTCCTCGTTTGAAGGTAAATTCAGAGCCTTCAAGTAGGTAAGGGCAGGTGCCACAATTAGGGCGTGCACATTTTCTAACTGATGGGGGTGGAAGTGGTGTATGTAGTTTGGAATTGGTTAATAATGTTTTCAAAGATTTGTGTTGCCTTTTGCATTTAAGGACTTTGTGTGTATTAATGATATTGTTCATTTTCGGGTCTGTGGTGAGTAAGGGGAGGTTTTGTTTAATTGTGGTGAATGCTTCGATGTTATTGGGGTTATGGGTGGAGATGTATGGAAGTATTTTGGGGTTGGGTGTGTTATTATGTTGGTTGGTTTTTAGTGTGTTTTTGTCAAGTTCCTTGGCACGTTTTATTCCAAGATCTATGAGTGTGGAGGGATATTGGCGTTGTAACAGTGTTTTTTTGAGATCTTGTAAGCGTATTTCTCGAGTGGTAGGGTCAGAGACAATGGTGCAAATTCTTTTAGCTAAATTAAAGGGGATATTTATCTTGGTGTGTTTTGGGTGGCATGAGCTAAAAAGGAGGTATTGTTGTGAGTCTGTAGGTTTGTGGTAGATGTCGGTTGTGATTTGGTTATTAGGTGTTTTTATGATTAAGAGATCAAGAAAAGGGAGATGATGTTTGCTGAATTCCATAGTGAATTGAATGTTGGGATGTATGTTATTAAGAATGGATTTGAATTCTAGAAGTTTTTCATAGGGTTCATTCCATATGATGAAACAATCATCCAAATATCTTTTCCAGTTATCCATTAAAAAGATGTGGAAAAGGTGTCCAAATTTCTGACGTGAGGTTTCATATAGTGTTAATTGAAAAAAAAAACCATTATGAGGTTCGCAAGGACTGGTGCAGCTTTAGTACCCATCGCGATACCACATTTTTGGCGAAAGTATGTGTCTGCAAACAGGAAGTAATTGTTGGTCAGAATGAACTTAAGTGATTCTATGATGAAAGTTGTGTTGATGCGATTAGGAAATGTTTCTGGGTGTTTGTGCAGCCAGAATTTAATTGCCTCAATCGCATATTCATGAGGGATATTTGTATAAAGGTTGACCACGTCAAAAGACACCAAGAGTGACTCCTCGTTTGTTGTTTTCGGGAGGTGATTGAGCATGTCAAGATCATCTCTGATGTAACTTTTGATGTGGCTTAGGAAAGGTTTCAAAAGAATGTCCAAGAAATTGCTTAAGCGATGTGTTTCGCAGGAGGTGCCTGCTATAATGGGTCTTAGTTTTAAATCTTCCGGTGCCTTGATGTTGATGTAGATTTCAGAGGAGAGTTTGCAAGCTTCAGTGATGGATTTGTTCTTATGGATTTTAGGGTGGCCATAGAAGAGGCTGGGCTTGCATTTGAAATTAGTGATGTAATCTTTTTCTTTGTCCGTGAGTCCTTGACCTTGCTGGAGTATAAGGGTGGTGAGGTTTTTGAGAGTTTTTTGTTGTTTATAGTTGGTGATAGTTTCATAGAAGGAGTTATCGTTTAGTAAGGAGAGTGCTAGGTGTTTGTAAAAAGCTGTGTGCATTAGGACTACAGTACTACATTTGTCAGCTTCTTTGATAGTAAGGCTTTTGTCCTGTTGTAAGTCTCTTAGATTTTTCCATTCTATGCTATTAAAGTTTGATTTGACCTTGGATTTAGGTGGGGTAAAAGGGAAACTCTGGATGTAGTTGCAAAAATCATCCAGTGCTTTAATCCTTCCTTTCATTGACTTCAACAATGAGGATGACTCAATTATTAAAAACAAAAGCAACTTCATACCTTCCAAAGGAAGGAATAAAGCACTGGATGATTTTTGCAGCTACATCCAGAGTTTCCCTTTTACCCCACCTTTATTTTTTTTTATATATTATTGTTTTATATATTATTTTCTTCATTTTGTACTTTTTTGTACTTCTTTGTAAAAAGACATTTTCATTCTCCTTCTTGATAATTTGCTTCATCGCAATGAAAACCGGTTAGAAAAAATCTTAATTAAATTATGCTCCCAGTTCAGCATTCTGGCTTTTTTACATTTTCCTATATATATATATATTTATTTATTTATTTATGTGTTTCAGCCAAGTGGCTGCGGTCATGCTGGTGCACCACCGTGATTTTCACGTTCTTTTCATGGCTCTTCTCCCCCACCTGACATGGTCCAATCAAGAGTTTTGATGGCACATCTGTTGTATAAGAGAATTTGACACAGCTGCCCTAAACTGCGTCTCATTACGAGCCATTGGTTCGTCTGGTATCGTGGAGAGGAAAGCGTCAAGTTTTGTCTTGAAGACCTCCGCATCCATGTCTTGCATGTCTCTCAAATGTTTTGGCAGTATTTCGTTCTTATGTGAGATGCAGTGGACGGTACCTTTGGCACCATGCAGTGGCGACCCGTGCGGGCATTCCTGTAGTACTTGATGCCAAAGTTTGGCACCAGTCCTTCCAGTATTTTCCATATGTATATTATTACATATCTCTCCCGCCTGCGCTCCAGGGAGTAGATACCTAGTGCCTTCAGTCGCTCCCTGTAGTTCATCTGTTGGACTGTGGCGATCTTTTTTGTATAGTGCCGCTGAATTGCCTCGAGTTCTGCTGTCCGCTTAACACTGTGTGGTGACCACAACTGAGAGCAATAGTCTAGGCGGCTCAGAACAAATGTCTTCCATAGAATCAACATGACTTTTTGATCCCTTGTACGGAAAGTCCTCAGTATCCACCCCGCCAGTTGTCTGCACCTTGCTGTCAACTTGACAATGTGCATGTGAAATGATGCATCACTACACATGTTGATGCCCAGATCTCTCACTGTTTGTGGTTCTGGGATTGCAGTACCTCCAGGCCCTGTGTATGCCAGTTGGGAGGTACTTGTGGTCTTGTAGCGCAGTACTTGAAATTTTTTTGCATTGAACTGCATATTATTTTGCTCTGCCCACTCATATATTGCATTTAGGTCATTCTGCAGGCTTACAATATCATCAGGATTCTTTATTGCCTGAGATATCTTTGTGTCATCAGCATAGCTAGTGACAGTGGCTCTCCGAGTGACCGTGGGCATGTCCAGAATGGCCACTATGAACAGTAGTGGCCCCAGAACAGTTCCCTGTGGAACACCGCTCAATATTTGTGTTTCCCTAGATAGTTCTCCATTGGCTGCAACTGTCTGACTTCTAACATTCAGGAAGTCATGCAGCCACTCTCCTAATTTACCAGCTGTGCCAAGGTTTCGCAGCTTGTGACATATCAAGCCATGATCAACTTTGTCAAAGGCTTTTGCAATGTCCAGATATATCACATCAACATTTGAATGGTCAAGTAGCTGCTTCAGGACCCAGTCATAATGCTGTAAGAGCTGCGTGAGGCAGCTTCTACCTGGACGGAAACCATGCTGGGTCTCATTCAGCAAGTCATTTTCTTCTAGGAACGCAATCAATCTCCTTCTGACAATTCGTTCCATGACTTTGCTAATATGTGAAGTCAGAGAGATGGGCCTGTAGTTTCCAGCCTCTGCTCTGCTTCCACCTTTATGGATAGGACATATGGTGCCTTCCTTCAACTTTTTGGGAAGTTTACCATTTGCAAGGAAACTCTGGAAGAGTATCCGGAGTGGTCCTGCTAATTCTTGTTTACACGACTTTAAGAGGACAGCTGGGAAACCATCGGGGCCAGTTGCCGAATTTGAGCTCATTTCATTTATGGCAGCTATCACATCTTCCTCTTCAATGTCGATGTAGGTAATGGATGCAGTCCCCTTCTGCTGAGTGCTATTTTCAAAGAAATCAGCTGGGTTCTTTATCTGCATGTGACTCAGAGGAGAGGTGAAGACACTCTTGAATTGTGTACTGAGCACTTCACTTATCCATGTGGGATCTGCAGTCAGTGAGCCATTAGGCAGGAACAGGGGTCCTATCTTATACTGCACCGTAGCGGTCTCCTTTGCAAATCTATAGAAAGCCTTGGGGTTTGTTTTTATGCTTTCTACTGCTCTCTCCTTTTCATGGGAGAGTCTAATCTTGTTTTCTATTTCTAACAGTGTTAGTTTTAATTTAGCCCTTTTCCTATCCCCCAGTTCTCTATTTAACTGGTTTGAGACCTTTGTTGTGTGTCTCATAAGGATTTTCCTGTCTCTAGTAATTCTATTGGCATGTTTGCTGGTCTTTCTATATGGCACGTATTTGGTGCATATGTCTTGTATGTTTGACATAAAATGACTTAGTTTGAGGTCATTGTCTTGTATAGAAAGGCTGTCATGCCAGTTTTGATTTCGAATCTCTCTGCGAATTGACTTCCAGTCTGCCCTGTGGAAATTCAGGTTGGATATTGCTTGAGTCCTCCTGGTGGGGTGGGTGTCAGTGGGTTGTCTAGGACCATACATAGTTAATTCTATAATGTTATGATCTGAGAGAGATGTGGGCGTTATTTTCACATTATGGATTAGGTTCACATTGTTTGTGAAGCAGAAATCTAAAATATTGCTTCCCCTGGTTGGTTGGAGTATCCCTTGTTCCATGAACAGCATGTGGGATAGTTCTAACAAAGATTTTGCCTGGCTTTGTTCATGCAGTGACATCCCAGAGAGGATGTGACCTTCAGGCCATTTAACATTTGGGAGGTTAAAGTCGCCTAGGAAAAGTATATTGATGTGTTGGTCCAGATTTGTCAGGACCTCTTCTATGCGTCTGACGCTGTCCTCAAATTTACCTTCCTGCTTTGCTGTATTTGGTGGACGGTATGTTGAGCATACAACTACATCAATTTGTTTTATGTGTACTATTTAAGTATCACATACAGAGTTTGAGTGTGATAGTAGTAGTAGGGGTGTGACATCTTCTCGGATGTACATTGCAACTCCCCCATGACTTCTATCCCTTCTATCTGTTCGGAGTACGGGATACTCAGGTATATTTATCTCCGCATCTGCTATATTAGGTGTTAGATGCGTTTCGGTAAGCACCATGCATATTGCTTGATTGCATGTTACTAGGTCTTTCAAGTATAGGAACTTGTCTTTGCCGCCTGATCGTAATAGGCATAAATATTGTAATTATACGATTTAAGTTATAGAACGAAGTTCGACAAATTCAATCATATTTTTCATAACTGGAGGTGATTAGATGTTAACATGGGATAACATGTTAATTCAATTCGCTTGACGATCGTTTCATACAGAAAGACAATACATTCATTTATGAATCTGAGTAGTATAAGTAGCTCAATAAGAAAAATAAGCTTAATATAGAGAAAGGTGGACTATAGAATTACATAGTATTGTGTTCTTACTAATGTTTAATGTGTAATTTTTCTAGAAGTCGTGTCTATTTAAAACATGACTAACGCGTAACAGTTAACTGATGATATATATAAACATAGGAATATAGGAAACTTTCTCTCTATAGATTAGTGCAAATGAGCCAGTTTTAAACTCTATATAACAAGTAAAACGTAAGTGGGGTTGAACATTCAAATAAGGGAGTATGGAAATTTTAAACATGGGAGATTGAAATTTTTATTTCACCGTTAATAATCATTGCGGCCATTTTTTAAAAATTTGAAAAAATATATAAGAGCTGTCAGAATCGTTAACACGCCGGGCGAAATGCTTAGCGGTATTTCGTCTGCCGTTACGTTCTGAGTTCAAATTCCGCCGAGGTCGACTTTGCCTTTCATCCTTTCGGGGTCGATAAATTAAGTGCCAGTTACGCACTGGGGTCGATGTAATCGACTTAATCCGTTCGTCTGTTCTTGTTTGTTCCCTCTATGTTTAGCTCCTTGTGGGCAATAACGAAATAGGTATATGAAGTTTATAGCAGAACGTTTGAGTAAATAATATGTCAGAAATATAGAAGGAGATAATTTACAGAAAATAATTAAAGCGGTAAAAATTAGATACTAATAAGCGGTTAATACGACAATATAAAAATGTATAAGCATTATAAAGGTAATAAATGAATATATGACGATTGCTGGGTATCTTATTTACGATATTTGCTGCTAAAACTATAAAACATCTATGGAGTGGTATTTAGAAATAATATTTCGAAAATATAAGGGAATAATTTTAAGGAAAGTAAATATTATCAAAATTTGACTAGTGTAGGGGAGATAATAAATAAATGTGCAGGAATGGTTTGGTTAATATCTGGAAAAATTTAAATAATTAAAATTATTGTCATTATATGTATATGGAAATGCTTAATCGAGAAAATCTTTGTTTTACCTTCTGTCATATAGTGTTGTACATATAGAGATTTTTGCGTGTAGATACTGGTAGAACTAAATATGCATATATAAAATACCACGATTTTCGTACAAGTAAAACAACAATTATATGCATATACTTTCGTATATAAACATATACAATGTATACGCTGACAATTATGGACAAAAATGTAATCATACACCGAACCACACGATAATGAATATATGCACCATATAGGCGACAGTATGAAAGAGACACTCTTATACCCTGAACATCGGTACCCATGTACACATATGTACATAAATAACTTTTATAGATATGCCTAAATATTATAGTGGCAGGTATAAAGGTATGCAGGTATAAACATACATTATTATATTATAAAAAAAAAAAAAAAATTTACAGTATAGAAAAATATATATAAAAATTTTATTTGATAATTATTTAAACATGTTATAAATATGTGAATAAAAAATAAAAATAAAGTAAAGTAAAATAAAAAAAAAGTAAACGCAACGGTATACGAAAACAAATGAGTTCAATACGCAAACGAGAGAAGATAATGGAAAACAGGATAAGTAACACAAAGAACGACCCTTTATTAGTTGTCACGTGTGTGTGTATATGTTTATGCATGTATGCATGGATCAGAACAGTTTGATTCAAATTTCTTGGTATTCCGAGTTTCCAGCTTCATGCTAGTCTTCACTCATTTCGAATTCAAAATGACTGAAGACTAACATCAGGCTTGAAACTCGGAGTACCAACGATTTTCATTCAAATTATTTCAATCTCTACATGTTACACCCAATAAATATTTTGAGTGTCTTTCGTTCGATTGTCCCCTCTCACACCACACGCAAACACACAGACACACACATATATATGTCTATATATATATAGGGAGAGAGATGAGTGTGTGTGTACGTGTTTGTGCATGGTTGTGTCTGCTTGTATGTGTGCATGCGTGCGTGTATGTGTGCGTGTGTATGCGTGTGTGTGTGTGTGTGTGTGTGCGTGTGTATGTTTAATCAGACGAAACTAGAGGCTGTCCTTGTGGGCTACAATTATATTTATTCTAAATTATACAGTCCTTTCTAAACCCATGTTTTGGACGAATTTTTCTACACATAGTTTCGGACTTTACCATATTT
>NC_142933.1:103403690-103408690 GCF_046866305.1 Octopus bimaculoides
TAACGATCACACACTACACACGTTACTTCCAAGCATTGGTGGGAATAGCGGAAGTAAATTAGAACGTTAAAGCATAGTTTGCATGAACACCAGAGTTCAAGGTCAAAATGTGCGAAACGGCTTCTTGCAATCTATCTGCTTTTATAAATTATGTGCGAAATATCATCATGGAAATATTTCTTAAAAAATTACATGTTGACCAAACTGTTCTTCTGAGAGTCTGCTGGAAAGAATAGATTAGTCAACAGATTAAGAATTTGCTGGAAAGAAGACATTAGTGAATATGTAATTTTTAATGCCTGATATTTCCCTGGGGATATTTTGGAGATAAATTATAAATGCAAATTTATTGCATAGATTTATAATTTATTGAATGTTTACAAACAGAAACAAATGTTGGAACGAATGATTATCAATTTATTAATAAATAACTATTAAACATTAACTCTCCATTTTCTTCTCTTAATTATATATGTATATATATATATATACATACATATATATATATATATATATATATATATATATATATATATATATATATATATATATATATATATATATATATATATATATATATATATGCGTGTATGTATATATGTGTGTGTATGTGTGCGTGTATACAGAGGGAAAGAGAGAGAAAGAGAGAGAACATATATATATGATAGTGTACGATATATGCCTCAAATTTGATATCTTATGATGACGTATCTATCTTTATAATCTGAACAGAAACCTGATCATACCGGGTAATGCAACCCCGGAGACACTGTCTTTAGAAAGGAATGTATTTGCTCGCTGCTGGCTATAAAGCTGGTTTAAACATTTTCCGTATTACAGTGATATGGGGCTAAAAAAATAGCAAGTGCCTATTTGATTTTAAAAAGGAAATACATAAACGGACACACACATATACACACATATGTGTGTATGCTTCTGTGCGTGTGTTTGAGTGAGAGAGAGTGAGAGAGAGACAGGCAAACAGAGAACCAACGTATGTACTCACTTTACATATACATACGTACATACATATACATATATATATATATATATATATATATATATATATATATATATATATATATATATATATATATATATATGTGTGTGTGTGTGTGTGTGTGTGTGTGTGTAAACTGAGTATATACGTTGGTACATGTATGCATGTATATATAGACGGATCGATGTAAGCATGTATATGTATATATAAAAGTAATCAATAATAATTAATAAAACCATTTTTGTTTACATTTCTTAGTGTATATAGACTATAGCACTAATTGCTTGGGTGTAAGCGCAGGGAAATCAGAATTTTCTACAAACAGGAAGTTCCTTAAAATATTAATTTTCAACCAAAAGAAAATAATAATAATAGCAATAATAATAATAAAAAATAAATAAATAAATAAATAATAATAATAATAATAATAATAATAATAATAATAATAATAATAGCAATAATAATAATAATAATAATAAAGATAGTAATGAATTAATTTTCTTCGTTTATCGACATTTTACTTTTTAGCACATAATTGGATATTAGTGGTGGCAATAATTGGTTGTTGAACAAATTACATTCAACTTCTCAGTCACAATGTAGGGACATATGGAATTATGTTCATATATATATATATTATATATAATAATATTTATTTCAAATATTGATGGCAATAATAACGATTAATACTCATAGGTACATAGAAATATAATATATATCAGATAATGAGAGAAAGAATAATGAATAGTATTATTTATTGTGAAATTATTGTCATTTTACTGTATTGGAAAACGCCTAATCTCCATATGCAAACAATGTAGATTTTACAGTCATTTGTAGCCTCGGGGAAGTTTTGTTAAGTCTGACCAGCAACGAAAATATATTTCCATGCAGAATTTTAACACAGAACAAAAATTTAGAATGGATTCAACAAGGAACTTCGACCGTTGCGCTAAAAACTACAAGCCACTGCTCTCGTGTGGTACTTTATTTACGACGCTCCACAGGATTACAGGTAAAAATGAAGATAATGCGAACTGAACTCAGTCTACTGAGGATCGAAATGAAAACGGAATGACAGTTTATTCAAAGTTCTAAAGATTTTGCCAAATCGCTATCTTGATGTAATAACCAATTATGTAAATTATTGGTTAAGAATGGGTGACCATTTAAGCATATGTTGCATACTAAGTGGATCTAATTAAATATAGACATCTTCCAGATTCGAAGTATTGAGCCTACTTTATTGATTTATATACAAAGGTTTAACAAGCACCAGTCTGAGATTGGCATTCGCGAAAAGTCTTTAATTATCAGTGGATGTATACGCTGCTAAGTTAGACACTAGGAGACATATTATTAAGTAAACCGAAGGGAGCAAAGAATTATCGTGGACACTAATGATATAGTTCTAAAGATCGATGTTATTTAAATCGTAAGAAGGGAGACAATTACGATGGAATATATATTTGTGAGACTAATATAATGATTTCGTGAATGCATAACAATCCACCCCAACCTTTAGATATGTTAAACAACTATTCATTATATATGTGTGTGCGCGTGTGTGTGCATGTATGTGCGTGTGTGTGTGTGTGCGTGTGCTTGTGTGCATGTGTATGTGTGTGTGTGTGTTGATTTCATTATAAGCAACTGAAATCTCTTGAAATTTACATCTGCGTTCCACTTCTCCGATTAAACATTTAAACCATCGTAGCGATTAAATGGATACCATCTGAAATATCTTCAGCATATATATATATATATATAAAATGAGCACCATTTAACTAAACACACACGGGCGCATAAACGTACGTATACACGCACATACATACATATATGTATACATAAAAAATACACACACACATGCACATATATAATGCATACCACACATACACATGTATAATGCGCACCACACATCGTATGTGAAACTGGACTGACAAAGAAATAGCAACAGTTTTATGGATAATGCTTAACTATATTAAACGGACGAGTGTATATCGCGACACTCCACTGAGTAAACAGGCCACTAAACATCTATCTTTATGCAAGTCTATTCCGAGATCATAGTCTTGTCTTCAGAGAAAGTGATCCCTCTAAACTTCGCTTATATTTTCAAACTAATCTAGTTAGTGATCTTCCCCGTTTGAATATAGAATGAAATTAGTGTCAAAAACATTTTTTTTTTTTTTCATCATTTATTGTTTTTATTGCATATGACACTTTTCACTTTGATATCCATTGAATTAATGAATTGATGAACCGTAAGACGTGTGGCCAGAACCTCTTGGAAAATAACCATAGCGAGGGACATTCCACAGTTGAATTAGAACAGTTACAAACAGTGAAAGAAGACATGCACCCGACACCAGAGCTGAAGACACCTCCGAAAGGAGGGGCCCCGCCACGTCAAAACGGTAAAGGAGTAGGGGCCGAAACCGGACGTGGTTCCTCCTGATGATGTCTTGAGCTTACTGGATCCTATGAAGGAGCTGTTGTGGTAGCAGACCACGAAACATGGTTGAAATTCCTCCACTCATGGTTTTGTATGTGAAAGGAAATGAAAGAAGCATGTTGTCTAACATCCAGGAATATAATTTGTAATAGACATGCGTCGTATCAGCTAAGAGATTATAGAAATCAGTTTCAAAATATTGAAGAGAAGCTGTAGGATTAACGTCGTATTTTCTATACCCCATGGATGATTCTGGAACCATATCCATTCGACACTGCTCGCGCTTAATTATGATAGATGGGATTGGTTTTGGAGAACATTTTGCAACAAAATTTGAACTTCAGTAATCTGTCGTAATAATCTCTATTCAATACGTGTGGATATAATATCTATCTATCTATCTATCTATCTATCTATCTATCTATCTATCTATCTATCTACTCTATCTATATATCTCTCTGTCTATCTAATCTATCTATGTACATATACATATATATGTATCATATATACATACATACATATATATATATATATATATATATATATATATATATATATATATATATATATATATGTGTGTGTGTGTGTGTGTGTGTGTGTGTGTGTGTGTGTGTGTGTGTGTGTGCGTGTGTATGTTTGTGCGTGTGTATATATGACATGCATATGTCTATGTATATGCATATAAGCATATATATACACACATATATACACACACACATACACATGTAATACATGTAATACATATAATACATAGATATTTGCTCATACATATAAAAAGAATAGACGTGGTATCATTACATGGCTATCTTCACAATCAATCCCATAATTCAACGTCTATCCTCCTTGTAGATCACAAAATCCGAAATAAGGAAAACGGATAACAGAGAACGATGAAGAAAATAGATCAGCTTTCACCATCACAGTTATTACTCTATTACAATCTTATCCCTCTCATTCACACTATCTCTCCCTCTTGCTTTCTCTTTCTCTCTCTCTTTCTCTTGCTCTCTCTCTCTCTCTCTGTCTTATGCTTGCTCTCCCTTTCCCCCATGGGAGAGCTGGGATTTCATTAATATTGTTATCTAAAATAAATGAATGAATTCCATTAATATTCTAGATAACGTATCGCCCGAAATAATAGAACAGAATAATGGAATTTCGCATATAAACGAACTAATGACAAAGATGGCTTCTTAGCTTTCGTTTACAAATGCGTAATGACTTTTACTCAAGTGCTCATACTTTCGTTTAATGTGTTCTTGCCTTGATGATAAAGATGACGTTGCCGCTACTTCTCCTCCTCCTCCTCTCACTACTACTACTACTACTACTACTACTACTACTACTACTACTACTACTACTACTACTACTACATCCACCATCCGTCCTGTCACACCTGCTGCTGCTGCTGCTGGTTTTGCTGATACAAGAAGTGAATCTTGTCATGTATACTTAACAGTACACATCGTATCGCAGTCCATTCCTCCATAGGAAAAAATAATCACATGCAATCTCTCTCTCCCTCACACACAGACTCACACAAAA
>NC_142933.1:103413690-103436190 GCF_046866305.1 Octopus bimaculoides
GATGTTTGAAGTATCGCAAAAGAATGAAGTCTTTGTGCCTTCTTGGCTGTGACAGCCGTTTGAGAATTTGTCGGAACCAGGTTTCGCTCGGTGAACTGTCGCTCTTGAATTAGTTTTGAAACAGATGAAAACTATTGGCACTAAATTGCCAGAAGCCGCCGAGAATTGCAGTCTACTAAAGCTGACACAAGAAAGAGGTGGAATTGCAGCAAAAACGTGTATTGGGGATAATATAAAATCTGGACGAGATTCCACAAAACGCATTCGGTTGTGCGGACGTTTACTCGCAAGTGTCGATAAGTGGCCCCAGTGTCACGGAGTAAGAGCCGCCTTATCAGCTGAAGGTTAGAACAGAAAATAATGCTGAAATATGTATCTTTCCTCTTGAAAGCATTTGTGCGAATATAATTTAGTGAACTTGTGAGAATTGTGTACTGCTTTTAAAGATGAAGCTACATTTCAGAGGATCCTAAACTATTTCAGGGTATCTTTTACTTTTGACTATTTTTGAGTTCCAGTTAAGATGATTACATTAAAAGTCCGTTTCAACGGCGGTCTGTTATTCAGTGTTGCACAATGTATAGTAAAATAGTGAAATATAATATACGGCACACTATGATGTAATATAATATATGATATAATATATTATAATATATTATTTTATGATATGACATAATGGAATATGTTATTATGTGATGAAATATAATTTGATATTCTAAATGATATAATATATATTAATGTAATGTAATATAATATACTATTAGTTTAGACGCAAGTCTAGCAATGTTGAAATGAAGTGGTTCATAATTTTAGCCCAGTTGTTGGCTTGTACTCTGTTTTATAGACTCCCAGAGAAATGAAGTACGGGGTTGATATCAAGAAGATCTCAATTTAGAAATGAAAATTCTCCCTAAGACCAAACTACAATGACGTCAACGCACAAACTCTAACAAAAATGCATATTTAAGTATAGTAAAATGTTATCATTCGAAGACCAGTAGGAATGGTTACAGCAGTTCTCTCGTAGACAGTTTTATATGTGTAAAGCCAACTTGCAGTTCATTAAAGACCATATGCTCTCATACAGGAATTATATGTGCTTAGTTTTAATAAATACCTACCAGTAGAAGCAGCATAATTTTGAATCTGTCCTTGATCTCCCTGATGTCACGTTATACATGGAGTTGATACAGGTTGCGTTTTGTTTTTGGAAAGTCATTATACTAACAATAAACACACCGACTGGTTCTATTTCACTTCTTTATTTTCATTTCTCACTTGGTTTGCTATTTAACCAGTTGATTAATCGATTGTGTGATTAATTATTCGGTCAATCAGTCAATCAATCAATCAATCAGCCAGGAATGTCAAGATAATTCGTGACCTCACCAATGCCAACCCTCTCTACTCCAAGTCCACCTGTCAATCAGTCGATTAGTTTATTGATTACATGGTTACCCCATGGGCTAATAAAAATAAAATTGTAAAATAGAATTGGGTAAGTTTATTAGTGGGATAAAGTCCTTTTCGAGATAATGCAAAATATTCCCCGCTGAAGAAAGCAAGCTGGGAAAATTGCAGTGAAAATTGATTCTTAAATTCTTCTCGACACTTTTCTATCTGGGGATTAAACTGGTCATAGCAGCTTAAAGCTTTCAAAAAGACCATAGTTGAGACAACATGCTATGATATTAGCAAAAGAACAGAGAAGCAGAAGTGATAGAACAGTGCATTCAGATCTTATTTCTGTGAGTTTATTCTGGAAATTTAAATCTCCACAATAAAAGATGTGTTTCCGGAAGACATTTTCATTTCATACAGGAGTGAACAAATCAAATAAGACATTGGAGTAAAGATTATTTGCCAACAAATCATGGCAGTCCTGATTTAGGACGAATGTTGATGTAATTTAGCCCCAGGAGACATCGTCTCCAGCTGGCTAAACGACACGATCTGTGTCCTTATATTTTCGTACAAGAGAAAATAGCACCCCCACCCAGCTCAAAACAATATCTGTGTATCGTGATTTCCGGGTTATTTCGCATCAACATTCGTCCTAAACCAGGACCGCCATGTTATGTTGGCAAACAATCTTTACTCCAAAGTACTGTTGTTGAATATCTCTTGTTGCGAGATTTACAAATAGGAATTTTCTAAATAAGATATTGTCTGAAATTACTGGATTTGTGAAGACGGGTTAAGAACCTGGAAACTGAAACAAACGTAGGAGCGATTTAAAAAGTGGAAATAGGTTAGTGGTATTCGATAGAAATGCTGAGAAATCTCAAACTTTAGTAATCTGTGGTTAGTTCTATGACATCATCAATTGGTGATATACCGTTTATCTTTTATCTTTTACTTGATTTAATAGACTGCGGCCATACTGGGGCAACACCGTGAAGAATTTTTATTTTTATGAACTGACCCGAGTTTTTATTTCCTTTTTAAATCCTAGCACTTGTTCTATCGAACAACTTTGACGCACAGCTAATTCTCGGTTTTTGGAAACACACCAACACCCGTTGTAAAGCGGGGGTGGGGCAAGGAGAAATACACAAATGCACACACATACACATACACACACGCATAAGCACACACACAATATACAACATAAATATACGCACACACGTACGCGGAGACATAAACATAAACACACATACACACGCACACGCACAAAAACTCACAAACTCACACACACTCATATACTTACGTCTAATTTCAGTTTCTGTCTGAGTCTTTGTTCAATGTATCACTGAATCCTGAACAATATTGTTGGAGAGCAAACTTCTAACCACACAACCGCGCAAACTTCAAATGTCTGGAAATATTTTTTTTAGCACACCTATCTCAATAACACATAGCTTAGACAGAAATCGATATTACTCAAAATATAAAAGTTGTTAGAATGAAACTGGAAAAAAAAAGTTCAACAATTGACAAGAGATGAAGCCGTACAAAACTGACAAAAACTCTCAGATGAAACAGAATAAACTACTCCAGTGAGTTTTCCTCGATGTAGTGTAGTAGAACCTCGCAATACGAGTGTCCCATTGTACGAGTAATTTGCTGTACGAGCAAAGATCTCTACGAATTTTTGTCTTGAAGAACGAGCAGAAATCCGCAGTACAAGCATATAATCATCCAATTTTCAAGGTAATACAGTTAATCAATACATATAAATGTGACGTGTGCAATTACTTCTTGTCTTGGGATTCACAGCCAAACGGCTGGGTGGAATTGCGCAAAAAAACACAAAGATGTGTTGAATGATCCGGTGGTGATGCTGAGCTTTGTATTTTTCATTGCTCCCATGGTTACCGAGATAATCTTCTATAATACTCTTGTGTTTATGAATGAGAAAGAAAGGGGTGATAGATGAATAAGGAAGGAAGAGGTGATGTCTTACTTAGTAGCAGGATGATGAAAATTGTATGCTGAAAAAATAAATCAAAGAACGTTTCAACTCTGTGGGAACGTATGTGTGTGTATGTAAAAGGTATGTGAATGTGTGCGTGCGTGTACACGTGCAAAAGAAGTGGGATGGTTCATCATTTTTCGCTTAGTATTTGGATTAATTATCTTTTTTGGTTTAATATTGGTTGTTTTATTTTTGTTGGTCAGTTATTTTTAGCGTCTTGACAGCAAAAATTCATTCTAAAATTGTTTTTTAATGTAAGCGTGCCCAAACAAGTGGAATGCTTACACAGAGCAGGTTTTACAGCCACATCATCTAAACCGACAGGGTGAAACCGGGTTTAGCTTCTAGTATAATTAATAAAACCAGTTAACATATTTGTTTTGCATTTTCTTTTTCATAATCATCATTTCAGTTGTAAGTACACCTATTTTTGTTTTAAAACCCATAAAACCCTATTTTTGAATAGGTTTTGAGGGGCTGGAACGGATTAATTATAGCTCAGTTAATTCAATGGAGAAAATTGAATTGTAAAGCGAGTTCGTACCGCGAAGTAACACTGTCTCTTAACACAGTATTGTACAGCAGTAAGAAATATCATGGATATTTCACATTTGTGCAATAAGACAAGTAACTGATGTAAAAACTATTTGAAAGACAAGTACTGAAAGGTTCTAACGCTGGTAAGGATATATTTGTGAAAATTATTCCCACTAACGGTTCATTTCATTTGAAAATATTGCAGTTTCAAGTCAGAATAACGATGGTGTAAAATCTGAGATTTAATTGGTCTTATTTTAGTTATCTCTAATTTATGTATCTTGTAATATTTCCATATGACTGGATTTGTATGTGTGTTTGTATAATGCGTGTTTGTATAAATGTATATGTGTCTCTCTCTTTCTCTTTCTCTCTATATATCACTCTCTCTCACTATCTATATCTCCTTCTCTTTCGGTCTCTC
Organism: Octopus bimaculoides; assembly: GCF_046866305.1. Classification (NCBI taxonomy): domain Eukaryota; kingdom Metazoa; phylum Mollusca; class Cephalopoda; order Octopoda; family Octopodidae; genus Octopus; species Octopus bimaculoides. The sequence goes on from NC_142933.1 coordinate 103,418,070, forward strand.
TTTGTTCCTGTCTCTGCCTCTGCCGACCTTCTCTTTATTTCTCTCTCTCTTTATATATATATATATATATATATATATATATATATATATATATATATATATATATATATATATATATATATATATATATATATATATATGTGTGTGTGTGTGTGTGTGTGTGTGTGTGTGTGTGTGTATATGCACATTCATGTGTATGTGTATGTTTGAGTGTGCATGAATGTGCATACACACTTACACACAAAGAAGCATATGCAAAAATGTATGTGCACGCTTATGTGTAGGCATGTATATGTGTGTGTGTATATATATATATATATATATATATATAAATATATATATATATATATACATATATATATATATATGCATGTTTTCATGTATGTATATATCTATACCTATCTACCTATCCATATGCATATATACGTAGACATACGCACTACACACACATATTAAATTACATACTTACAAAGAGAGAGAGAGAGAGATAGAGATAGATAGATAGATAGATAGATAGAGAGAGAGAGAGAGAGAGAGAGAGAGAGAGAGAGAGACCTTTAATTGGTATTTTAGCTATCTCTAATTTATGTTTCTTAAAATGTTTACACATGTGTGCGTGAATGTGTGTTTATGTGCACGTCTATATGCATGAGTGTGTGCGTGCGTTTCCGTGCGTGGGTGTGCGTGTGTGTGCATGCATACATACCTACCTACCCACATACTCATATCATACAGACGCACGTGCTCTTAAATTCAGCAAATATAAGTTTCTATTTAAATTCGAATATTTAAAATACCACAAAATGAAATCTCAATAAAATAAAAAAAAAAGCCGTTAAAAATAATAAGATAAATATACCATTGAACATTGAAATAACTTCTGTATTACATAGAAAAGTATTTACGCTTTGGTAAACCCAAAGAAAATCCGGCAATCTAATTTATTGTCTACGTTTCGTTGACTTCATTTTTGTCTCCTGACGGCACAATGGCAGAGTTGAATATTGACTTAGTGTGTATGTTATCGTGTATGTGATGGTTACGTGTAAAGAGTATTGTATTTCGATGTAGGTGTGGCTTTGTGGTTCAAGAAGTTTGCTCAATAATAATGAGGTGTGGGGTTCGATTCTATTGTTTAAATTCTTTGTAGCATAACATTGGGTCATTTTGATTAAGCCTGTCCTGGAAATTTGACGACAATGAAAACTGTGGAATGCCTCGGTGATTTCTGAAACAAAAACTCCTTTATCGTGCATTACGTGTGGCTAAATGAGGGATTTGGTGTGGATTATATGTGTCTGCTTAATAATTAACCTTAAATTCTATAAATCATAAAAGACGGTTCGTTAAATCAGAGAAGTGGAATATATAACAAACCGACAAACGATCCAGGAACAATATCATCGTCATCATTATTATTATTATTATTATTAAGTGAGTGAGAGAGCAAGGCATGCTATCAATATGAAACTGGATTACAAATTTACGAAGTTCAATGTACCTATCATGATTCTGCGTCTGATAAGGGTACACCAGGAACATACACCGCAGGCATATACACGCGATATGATGATCCCATATATATAAAAAAACAGTGCATGACACTGCGGGAGGGGCTCAGTTAGAATTTTATTCAGGTCGAATAGTTCATCTTTTATACCAAGACAAATCGTGTACATGATAACAATTCCAATCAATTAAGACCAGAAGCCGTGAGAGCCGTTATCATCACCACCACCACCATCATCATCATCATCATCATCGTCATCATCATCATCATCATCATCATCATCTACATAAGCAAAAATATATACGTGTATTCCATGCGTATACATATTCACATACATCACACGTATATTACACACACACACACACACACACACACACACACACACACACACACACACACACACACACACACATATATATATATATATATATATATATATATGTATGTATGTATGTATATATATAGAGAGAGAGGGGGAGAGGCAGACAGCCAGACATATAGACAGATAGATAGATAGATACATACATACATACATAGATATATAGACAGACAGAAAGACATACATTAATATGTATACATGCATATATATACTGCTTTGTGTCCCTTTTCCGCATTCATACAATGAACTTTCAAAATTTCGTTACATATCTATTTTCGCTGCAGTCTATATGGTACTCGTTGGAATACATCAGTTCTCTCTTCGTGTAATGTGGTTGAGGACCACTTTATATTAGTTGACATCTCGACCGCATCCGTCAGTTCCTCCTCCAACAACTTTCCTTTCCTTTGTTCTACTATTTTAATGCACTGTAGAAAGTATTAAACTTAATGCTGTGGAAAGTGTGTAGTTCGGTAGTTCTGGTAATTTTAAGAGGCTAAATTCTCCATTCGATTTTGCTACTAACAATTCATCTCTAGCGGTAGTTCCTGCTGTCAAGAGACACACTTGTGCGTATTATAGCGAAAAGTATTAAGGCTAAAGCATACATGACACGTTGTTTTTTGTCCTACGATCTCAACTAATCGCAGGTAAGTTTTGGTTTCATGAGAACAGTCCCACTGCCAAGCAACCAAAAAGAAAAGGTTAGTGCTCCTATAGTAACATCGGAAATAAACCGGGAATGTTGCGGCTGAAAGCAACAAGAGAAAACGTGTGTAGATTATCCCAAAAAATAAATTGTGTCTAGACTTTAGCATACAAACATTTCATCACCGATACTTATAGTTATGTTATATGAAGAAAGAATATGTCCCAGACGTTCCTAGTAATATAATTCTGTTCAGTTAGAATATATTTCGGAGTTGCGATCAAGTTGTTCTGCTCTTAGTTATTTTGCAAATAACACTTTTATGTTTAGGTATCTCCCAGACAATATTTCTAGATATTTTGATAAGAGAAAACAATTATTTGCTTTTTACAATACACTTTTTGCTATTGCATTAGTATTCATTCAGTTTGAATTCGGTACTGCTCACATGATGAAGGTTTACTCACACTTAACTCATGACTTTTAAGCTTTGTACACGCCATCTTTTTTCTCCATCAATTTTCTATGTGGAACTCCATACTGTAATTTGTGTGTTCGGCTTTTTCTTTAAGTTAGCGTACAATTTATTTAGAAATGTCTTAAAAGTCTTCCTTGTTGGCTTGTCAGCTATTTTTATAGGCTTGTACTAAACTACTGCGTGCTATTGATGCAGTATCTATCCCGTGTAAATTCCTTAATACTTTGTCTTTATAATTTTCTTCATTACATCTCAAGAGCATGACATAATATCGTAAAAGCTTCTATTAAACTATTGGCATTTTGAAATGTCGAATGCATTATGGCTGCGTCTTATCCCTTCATTGTTGTCATTGTCCAACGTCTCTACCTTGTAATTATATAAATCGTGTAGCGACACAAGATCAGAAATATAATTCGTGTGTCGAGACCCGTTATGTCAAACTTAAATATCTTAGTCTTAAGGGCTTATAAATAAATCTTTCTCGTTAATTCCCTTTCGGTTGATCTCAGGATTTCCACTGAGCAAGATACGTATATTTTATTTCTCTCTTTCTGGATGCCGCTTTAAATGGAACTTTGTACATCGCTGATATGGATTAAAACAAAAGAAAAAAAAACTATCATATTAAAAACAAATAAAATGATTGCTTATTTATTATGAAAATTTAGGGAAGAATAGCGAATATGTTTCCTGCGCGAATTTCTTGTAAAACTCCATTATCGCTTTTCTTTACAGCAAATTAAGCGGAAGTACCAGCTAATTTCTAATCCTGTGGTCTAAAATTTATATGCTAAAAGGGTCGGTTTCGCAGCTGATGACGTTGCTCGTGTCAGCGTTTTATGATACTAACCATCATGTTGCACAGATTTTTGCTAACAATGGTATATAGTCCATCATAAATTTTAAGTAAATCGTAAAATGATATCCAATATCGCTTTCTTGTTTTTGTTTTTTTGTTTTTTGGTATAAGAAATAACACAGAACAGAAAACGTATAATAAGTAAAGTATTCAACGAGGGAGAGGTAAGATGGGTGTGACTCATTGTCGATTGGTATTGGTATTGGTTGATAGAACCATTCAAACATTCCATATTTACATATATCTGGGAGGTTATGATGTTTTGGATGTTATACACAAAATGCAGAAACTCTCTAATGAATAGTAATATACTTCTTACAGGAAGACAGAAAATAAATCTAAATGGAATCGTTAAAGACTTACAAAAACAAATGTGAGGATAATTTTAAGTAAGTTCGAAGCTATTTCATAGCAAATTGAATTTTCTTGCTTTCGCGAAAATTCGACCTTTACTAATCATCACAGAGATAGATGCAGTGATGTTAATCTTATAACATACAGCTTTCGTGGCGCATTGTCTTCTATAAGTGATTTCATCAATGGGCATACATTTTCAGGATTAGAAAAAGTAAAATTCCTATCTATCATATAAGGTCGAGAAATGTAATTTCATAGCAATTTTATGTATGGAGGAAAGACATTATCGTATTACAATGACAGTGTATGTTGTAAGATTGGAGATATAAAGAATATTCAAGAACATCAATGGTTCTCACAAGGCACATCAATGTTCTGTAACGTTAATACATTGCAACATTTTCTAAAGATATTCTAGAAATTGTATATTAGCTCATCCAATTATCTCCCTTTCAATTTCTCTTTTTTATATTGTATTATGACGTAATTAAATATTAACTTATTAACTTTCTAAAAATGGTGAAATATGTAAATGATAGATCATTCAAAACACAGGCATCACCACCCCAACAAACACGTACATACACAATTTTATACATGCAAAAAGAAAAGGTGGTATTTGGTAAATGGTAAATGAAAATAAAGACTACGCTTACATGCATGCATGCATTATATATATATATATATATATGTGTGTGTGTGTGTGTGTGTGTGTGTGTGTGTGTGTGTGTGTGTGGAAAAAAGACAAAGTAGAAAATGCTAAAATACTTTTATAAAGAACATTACAGTAACGCTTTCGATCCTAGAAATCTTTTCAACAGTAAATATGAATAATAAATTTTTGAAAACTTTAAAATGTTGGTAAATTTAAAAGAAAAGTCTTTTTAAAGACATATTTGTATAGTATTCAAATAACAGGGATATTTTTCTTGTTTCTGTCTGTCTCTGTTACACTTGTTAACTCTTGTGGGTTCGAGGTGTTTGTGAATTCTTGGCTAAGAAGAAGAAGAAGAAGAAGAAGAAGAAGAAGAAGACGAAGAAGAAGAAGAAGAGGAAGAAGAAGAAGAAGAAGAAGAAGAGGAAGAAGAAGAAGAAGAAGAAGAAGAAGGACAACAACAACAACAACAATGTTTTCTTTCATGGAAAATATAAACTCCATCTTTTAAGCTGTTTGTATATATTGGAATATATAAGACGATTAGATATATCGCTAACGCTTACCAATAAAGTAGGAAAGAAAATCACAGAAAAAGAATGTATACGGAACGGTATATCTATATCTTTGTGAATAAGAAATTCGTTCGACGAACAATACGAATTATTTGTCTCTTTATTTGTTGCCCAAAGAAAGAATAACGCTAAATACAAAATTTATTATGTGGCACCTTGAACAAGCAAAATGGCACCTGCGCAGGAAAGCAAAATTAATAGTAATTCTAGACGTATGATTGTGAATACATTTGTGCATGTGTGTGTTGTGTGTGTAAGTATATGTGTAAGTGTGTGTGTGTGTAAGTGTGTGTATGTGTGTGTGTTTGAGTTTGCAAAAACAGCGAATGTGATAAGTATCGTGTAATGTTTATTAGAAATAGTGTTAATTAGCGATTTAGCGTAAAATCTGAATGCATATGTGTACAAGTGTAATTATTCCTGTCTCTCCATAAAGTAATTAACCTAAACGATAATATTAGTAGAAAATAACAGAATCTCATTTTTTCTTTTATTTTCTGTTTCCATGAAGAATTTATAATTTACCTCTTGAAATATTTGGATACAGAATACGTTGGTTCTAGCCCCAAATTCCTCAATGACTCTATTATTATGAATTACTCCGGCATTGCAGACATGAAAAATGAGAAGTGACAATATGGTACTTCATAAGATATTTGATATTACAAGAGACTATAACATCACACACAAACACACACATACACATACACACACACAACACACACATGCACAAATGTATCCACAATTATGCGTCTATAATTAATTATTAATTTTGCTTTCCTGCGCAGATGCCATTTTGCTTGTTCAAGGTGCCACATAATAAATTTTGTATTTACTGTTATTCTTCCTTTGGGCAACCAATAAAGAGAGAAAGGAATTAGTATTTTTGGTCCAACGAATGTCTTACATGTGTACTTATATAAACACACACACACACACACCCACACACAAACACACACACACACACACACACACACACAGGCACGAACAAACACACACACACACACACATATATATCTGCTGAAATGTAGTGCACATCACGTTGTCTACGCATATATACTTATTTTGTGGAAGAATTCGAAACCGTGCCCTCGCTATTCTCTTCTATATTTTTGCAGAAAAGAGGACGCAAGGATCAGTTAACCACGACCTCCCTCGTAGGGCAAAGGATCCAAGAGACAGACATAAACAAAGAGATAAAAGGCAAGAGACATAACGTGAGCGGGAGAATGAAACACGAACGATTATAAATAAAACAGTCTTTTACTGTTCACATTATCTCCCTTTATTTATTTTTCTTCTTTCCTATTCTGAGTAATTTGATTGCATAAAATGATCCTTGTTTTAATAGTTCAGTTTAGGAAGGTGGTACGCTGGCAGAAACGTAAGTACGCCGGGCGAAATACTAAGCGGTATTTCGTCTGTCTTTACGTTCTAAGTTCAAATTTCGCCGTGGTCGACTTTGCCTTTCATCATTTCGGGCTCGATAAATTAAGTACCAGTTACGCACTGGAGTCGATGTAATCGACTTAATCCCTTTCTCTGTCCCTGTTTGTCCCCTCGATGTTTATCCCCTTATGGGAAGTAAAGAAGTACGAAACGTTAGCACGCCGGACGAAATGCTTAGCGGTATTTCGTCTGTCTTTATGTTCTGAGTTCAAATTCCACCGAGGTCTACTTTGCTTCTTATCCTTTAGGGTCGATAACTTAAGTACTCGTTGTGTACTGGTGTCGATCTAATCGACTGTCCCCCTCCCCAAAAATTTCAGACCTTGTACCTAGAGTAGAAAAGAATATTTGACTTTAGGAAGGCCGCAAGCTGGCAGAAACGTTACCACGCCGGGCGAAATGCTTAGCGGTATTTCGCCTGCCGTTAGGTTCTGAGTTCATATTTCGGCGATGTCGACTCTGCCTTTCATCCTTTCGGGGTCGATAAATTAAGTACCAGTTACGCACTGGAGTCAATGTAAGCGACTTAATCCCGTTGTCTTCCCTTGTTTGTCCCCTCTATGTTTAGCCCCTTGTGGGCAATAAAGAAATAACAAACGTTAGCACGCCGGCCGAAATGCTTAACGGTATTTTGTCTGTCTACGTTCCGAGTTCAAATTTCGCCGAGGTCGAATTTGCCTTCCATCCTTCGGGATCGATAAAGTAAATACTACTTGCGTATTGGGGTTGGTCTAATCGCCTGTTCCCCTCACCCAAAATTTCGGGTCTTGTACGTAGAATAGAAAAGAATATTTCAGCTTAGGAATGTGGCGAGCTGGCAGAAAACTTAGCACGGAGAGCGAAATACTTAGCGGTATTTCGTCTGTCTTTATTTTCCAAGAGTTCAAATATCGCCAAGGTCGAATTTGCCTTTCATCCTTCCGGGGTCGATAAAATAAACTTCAGCTGAGCACTGGAGTCGAACTAATCGACTTAACTCGACTCCTGAAAGTGCTGACCTTATGCCAAAATTTGAAACACATAATCGAGGTCACAAAGCATTCTTTAAATCATAAGGAAGTAACATACCCGAGACAAAGATAAATGAAGTATAATAGCGTCTGTAATATATGCTGTACTTACAACATAATGTGACAATAGCAGCAACAACAACAATAATCTTATCTGCTGTGCGCACAAGGATTGCAAGCTTGAGCTACCCACGACTGGTACTTATTTTCTTGATCTCGAAATACCGGTAGGCTAAGTCAACTCCGTGGGGAATTGGAACGTAGAACGCAGTGATTTGGAAAGAAATATCAGCTAGCATTCTTCAATACGAATAAAAACACGTTAATAAAAGGACAAACGAAGATAGAAAGAAGGTATTTTTCAGGTGTAATCAGAATTTCATCTCGTAACCTTTGAATCATCCTTATTACTTGACAGCGCATGTCAGCGGATAAAGCAATAACATGCTTGTTTAATGAAATCATTGTCGTCATCATCATCATCATCATCATCATCATCATCATCAGCAGCAGCATCTTCATCATCATTCGTTCAATACATACATGCAGAACCGTCATTTTCGATGAGACACTCACCACCTGTCATTGTTCTGTCATCAATTTTGGCGTATACGAATATTCAGTTTTACTTTAAATGGCACATACATACATCTGACAATGTACAAATGTAGCGCAATATTTATATGCGAGTTAAATTTCATTTAGCATCTTCTTTCAGCTTGTTTCAACAGCTTCTTCGAACAGCTTCTTTCAATCGGTCTTTCTCTCAAACGAATGTGTCAACCCGTTAGAAAAATTTAATGAATATTAGTATTCGCGCAGCACTTCACACGATTTAATGCATGGCAATATTTTGTCGCAAGTCATCCCTAAATGGTCTCCGTATTGATATTTCTCAAGAATAATTTAACCCTCTATCAATCCATGAAAATAAGATATCTTTTTTTCTAAAATCTAATTTACAATTTGATTTGGAAACCGTGAAATGATGTGAAATTACTCTGCAATATAGCGACCGCATAATTTCATGATACTATAAACCCATGTTTTATCTGACATTGCGCACATAATATTCGTGGACAACCCCTTGCTTCTCCAGTCACTAAATTCACCCGGCAGTGAGTTAAGTCATTCGGTTGTGACAGTAGAAGGAGCGGTTGTTACGCTCGTGATGTTGACGTTTGAATGAAAGATCTATGAACTCATTTCTTCGATATTGATATGTTGCTAGAAAATACACATGGGCCTGACAGGCAGCTCCTTCTTCTATACATCAAATCATTCGTGTATCTTGGAGGCGGGTGTCTGAATGAATGGGCTGTATGTATGGTCCTTAAAGAACACTGAAAGTAGTGAGATGAATGAGATAACCTTTTGGTTGTACATTTGCATGTTGGTGAAAGCATAAAGAAGAAGCGCAAATGAAATTTCAGTGGGGTTTAAACATGTGCAGGAAGAGCTTTGTGCGTTTCTTTTATTGCAAGAATTTGTAGTACAAAATATAGATGAAGAGGGAAGAAGGTTTTCGTTACCCCCAAGTCACTGTGAGGAGCAATCATGAGAACCGCAAGTTCAAAGTATGGTACTGGACATTTCGGCACAACAGTTTATGTGCCAAAATATGGCGTGGATGACTCGATACAGACATATTTGTTTCACGTTTCAATGTGTCACTTATCTCCAACCTCTTCTCTCACGCTCACACTATCTCACTCACCTCCTTTTTCTGTCTCTTCCTGCCTTTTCTCTGTCTGTTTGTCTCTCTCTCTCTCTTTGTATTTCTTTCGGTTTCAGTTGTGCGCATATTCCTGTATATTTGTGTATTTGTATGAGAGGGAAAGTGTTTGTTGTAATAGTCCTTATAATGTTTTTTATAACTATATTGTCTATCCCTCTCCCTCCCATTCTACATTATCCTTCACTCTCATTAATCCTCTCACTCATTCTAACTATTGAATCATGGTTCTGCTCGTGCACACGGGTGTTTTCCTCCAGCACCGAAAATTACTGTCACCAGATCGACTGCTTGCGAAATCCCCTTATTCTGGTCTGGTGATAAAAGATTACCCTAATACTAAAGAAAGCGGTAGTTTAACGCATTAAGTCCCAGAGTACTTAAATTTCTGAATATTACTTTAAAATTTTTACAGATAATTGAAAATAGGTTAAAATGAAAAAAAATATTTATTAAAACTCCTTTACATCAAGTAGAAATGAAAATAATCCTTTACACTCTTTGCAATAATGTTGTGGCATGAAATAACTGACCAAAGTTATTTGCAGACGTAAATAATTGAATACATAATTAAATATATATTATTTTAATTACAGTAATTGGCAGGAACAGTAACGGCATCTTCGTCTCATTACGGGTATAAACTCTATTCATTAAAAATTATTTTTGTCTCACTGATCTAAATATCTTAAACGTATATACACTCCAAAATACGCACACACACTCCGACACACACATATACACATATACATACATACATACATACATACATAATACATCTATTTATATAAGCATTTTAAAGAGTATGGACTTATCTTTTAGCCACTATTGTTACCAGGTCTAGTCTGGACTAGCATCACCTCTTAGGGTCCCAGATGCGTGCTAACTAAAACGTGAGCCCCTGGGAATGAAGGACCTTAGTTCTCATTAGTACTTCCTTCTAGCAAGATGCAGACTCTTATATATAAAAATAACATGAAGTGCAGTGGGTTTTGTGCTGTGCAAACCTTTATGCAGTCAAAACTAATTCCCCCCAGCAACATTGCGGACTCAGACTCTCGGAATATTTACGCGTACTTAACTGTGGTTAAGGACCGATATTGCTGGGTATCGAGTTAATTCCACCATATATATATATATATATATATATATGTATGTGTGCGTGTGTGTGTAGCCAATTTCTGTATTATCATTATATTATTATCACATCAATGCACCAAGTTCAGGGCAACGATTAGCAGAAGCCTAGAACATCGTTAGTATTTGATTCGTTTTCCCATATTTCAAGCTCTAATCTTGTGAAAGCGAATAAGTTTATCATACTAATGTGCTCCATAAAATATAGTCCAGGTCAAGTATTGGAGTCGAAGAATCTAACTAATACCCATCCCTTGAAAATCTTTAACCTCGTACCTAAATTTGAAACAGGTAATCAGCGCCGGAAACATTGCTTTGCGGAATTTCTTCCAATTCTTTAATTTACAGTTCAAATGCTGCCGAAGGCCATCTCTTATCTGAAACCTCTCATCGATAACATCAAATGCTAGTCTAGTCATATGTTATCGGCTATTCACCCTCCTCTCTCCATCCCAAATTGCTGACAATGTGCCAAAATCATCAACATGTCTGGTAAATACCAGTACCATCATGTTTTTCTGTTGCTACTCCATAGTGTTCGCAAAGCTTCCACTGTATATGGGACAGAACCCTGTCATATCATTATTACTATTATTATTATTATTATTATTATTATTATTATTATTATTATTATTATTATTATTATTTTATGTTTGACTTTTGTTTTCCATTTGTACAAGTTGGATCCAAGTCTCACCCAGAGACCTCAAGAGACAACAAGTTAGAAGTTCATGTAGGTGTTATGCCTAGGGTACCATATATTTGGATTTGTACAGTTTTGTTCAAGTGAATGTTTAAGAAACCAAAAGAAAATTGTGTTTGCTTTAAAATTTGAGATCACATAGACAGTATTTTACGTAGGATATGGGCAGTTCCCATGAGCACTATCTTTTGAACTTCAGCCATTTTGGGGTTTCCTGGTATCTGAGCTAAGTAGTAATCAGCCCGTTTCGCTGTCATTCCCAGGGCTCCTATGACAATAGGTATTGTTTTCGTCTTCAGATTCGACATTTTGCTAATTTCTATTTCAAGATCTTTATATTTGCTCAGTTTATGGTAGGTCTTGACAGATACATTTATATCGATTGGGACAGTCATAGGGGCAAGTCCAGGTTTTTGCATATTACCCAGTGAATATATTGTGCAGCTCTATCATGTCTGTTGAGATACTCTGTAGGTGCAAGCAGACTGCACATGGAGACAACATGATCGATGGTCTCATTTTGTTGTTGGCATATACGACATAATGGGGAGCTGCCGTTCTTTAATATGTTGGCCTGGTAGTTCTTTGTAGGTAGGCATTGATCTTGGGCTGCTATGATAAACCCCTCTGTTTCTGATTTCAAGGGCTTTGTTAATATCTGCATTATTCGCTCTCTTTGGGTATTTGCCATTGAGGGGTTTTCCATGCCATTTTTCAGTCATAATATCTAAGGCAGCAATTTTTGCACGGGTTTTCAAGCGCTTAGCTTTTTCTTGAAGTTGTTGCAATTGGAATTCACTTAAATAGTCCTTTGCCTGTTTTGTTACTGAGTAAGATGCTTTCTTGCTTTCATGTTTTAAGATAACTTTTAGCATCCAGTCCTCAGTGGTTTTCAGATAGGTGTCTAGGCCAATTGTGGCTACCTTCATTGATAATGCCAGCTGTAGAAGTCCTCCGCCTCCCTCTTTTATTGGTAGATAAAGACGTTCTATATCTGCCTTAGTGTGGTGCATTCTATGCATTGTCAACGGTTTTCGTATTTTTCTGTCAACATTACATATTTCAGTAATTGACCAGTTAACGATATTGAAACTGTAAGTCACGACTGGTATGGCTAGAGCATTGATCGCTTCGATCCTGTTTCTCGCGTTCAGCTCTGTCTTCAGTATTGCTCTCACCCTGCGATAACATTCTCTTCTGATCCTTTCCCTCATCACTGAGTGCTTGATATTGTCCCCTTCAATTACCCCTAGGTATTTGTAGCTCTCCGCTGGTTCTAACTCTTTTATGACATTTTGCTGGTCAAGGTTCACATTAGATGTATTTGTCATTTTTCCTTTGATAAAGGTAGCTTTTGCACATTTATCAAGGCTAAATTGCATCCTGATGTCATCACTGAATTGTTTAACAATCGCTAGTAGGCCTTTGAGTTGTTGGTCATTTTTTGCAAAGAGCTTTAAATCATCCATGTAAATGAGATGATTTATATTTTTATCAAATATTTTATAACCATACTGTGCATCATTGAGCAATTTTGAGAGCGGCATTAGGGCTAGACAGAAGAGGAGTGGTTATAGTGAGTCACCCTGGAAAATGCCACATGAAATTTTTACATCTCCGGCATTATTATTATTATTATCATTATTATTATTATTATTTTATGTTTGACTTTTGTTTTGCATTTGTACAAGTTGGATCCAAGTCTCACCCAGAGACCTCAAGAGACAACAAGTTAGAAGTTCATGTAGGTGTTATGCCTAGGGTACCATATATTTGGATTTGTACAGTTTTGTTCAAGTGAATGTTTAAGAAACCATAAGAAAATTATGTTTGCTTTAAAATTTGAGATCACATAGACAGTATTTTACGTAGGATATGGGCAGTTCCCATGAGCACTATCTTTTGGACTTCAGCCATTTTGGGGTTTCCTGGTATCTGAGCTAGGTAGTAATCAGCCCGTTTCGCTGTCATTCCCAGGGCACCTATGACAATAGGTATTGTTTTCGTCTTCAGATTCCACATTTTGCTAATTTCTATTTCAAGATCTTTATATTTGCTCAGTTTTTGGTAGGTCTTGACAGATACGTTTATATCAATTGGGACAGTCATATCAATGAGGAGGCATGATTTTTGTCTGAAGTCTTTCAGTATGATGTCTGGCCTATTTGCGTCTATCTTTCTGTCATTATTATTATTATTATTATTATATATTTTAAAAGTATGAGTAGAGTGAGTTAAACATTAAAAAAATACTTTTTTTTATCAATGATTTTGTAAATATAATTGTTGCAGTCAATTCAATATATATATATATATTATTTTGTGCTCACAATTTTTTCACACAAAGCCTTATTATGACGTCATAGTTGTCTAACGTTTTCTGTGAAAATTCGCAAAGTCTCGCTTATTCATTATATATTCATTGCTAGAGTAGACACCGACAATGGAATTGTATACTAGCATTTGTCTGTAACCAACATAGCTACACGATTATATTTCGCCGACAATATATATAATAGGTAAGATTTTTAGACTGTAACATTAAACCGGTCGGTAAATATTGAATCGGTGAAATGTCTATAGAGCAGAGGCGACATATATATTTTTTCATTGGGTCAAATATAGACACGCATCAGTAGGTATAGATATACACATTGAAGCGGGTATAAGGTGAGATAAAAGTACAGGAAACGAAGGACGACTTTTCAATTCGCTTATATCAATACGGAAAAAATATTCCGGTCTCCACTCCTCGGCAAGATATGACCAGAATATTCTAGATCTCTTCCATAATCAGTATGTCTCCAAACCGTTCTCAACATTCCATTTTCTGTCACTTGTCTCTAGCTATATCCCCGTTTTCTGTTTTCTTAAAGTAAAAGCGAAGGAATATTTTAATCCAACGTGCAAGGGATAACAATGATCAAGCTAAAGTGTTTGACCCAAGCAAAAGAAAAAAAAAAAAATATGATGCAATAGGTGTACAATATTATGCAGTAAACGAATATGAAAAGAAAATGGGCGCTGGCGAACGGGGGACGGCGGTCAGGACTCGGGAAATGTTCCGAGTCCTCTCACCACCTCCCCGTCCGTAGGCGAATATTTTTTCTTCATATTCGTTTCCTACATATTGTTTACCTATTGCACCACATATATTTATATATATTTTTGCCCGGATCAATGACATTAGTTTGGCCCACACACACACATATACATATATAAATACATACACGTATATATACATGTCTATATATACATACATACCTATATATCTATATACATACATATCTATCTATCTATCTATCTATCTATCTATCTATCTATATATATATATATCAATACACACACACACACACACACACACACACACACACACACACACACACACATATATATATATATATATATATATATATATATATATATATATATATATATATATATATATATATAAAGGAATACAACAAATGGGACAAGAACGCAAAACATCTAGACATATGATACAAAAAGGGCTCAAGAGAAAACAAGGACGGGTCTTTCAGAGTTTTTTTTTTCTCAATGCAAATAACAGGACATAACAACAGGTGTCTTTCGACTAAGGATGAATGAAATTAAGCTGGAGTGTGTGGAAGTGTATATATATATATATATATATATATATATATATATATATATATATATATATATATATATATATATAAATAGAGAGAGAGAGAGAGAGAGAGCTAATATTTCGTGTACTTGGTTTATAGTTTTCTGTAGGTATGAATAAAAGTTTATCTTTTTCTATAAATGTTTAATTGTCAAACGGCCTCGTAAATGTTAGAGAGGCTATTCGTATACATGGAAAGAACAAAAACAAGCCACCTCTTTGTTTTGGATTTATAGTTGAAAAATATCAAATGCTTCTGCAAAATGAGGAGCCATAAACATAATCCCGCTTTTGCGTTTTACAGAAGTTTAATAGTGTTAACAGAAATCACATCTACGAAATCTATTGACTAGTCCAAAATGATAAGATCGTAGCGAGGGTTAAGACGCTGATAATATCAAGTGGGATGTGAGGTATTGGGGTTGAAGTTTGTAACCACAATGTCTTTTTGAAAGTTGAAGATGTTAGGGTCGGGAAAATTTGGGAGAAATAAGTGGGAGAAATAGGACACTCCAAACGAGGAGAGGAAGCGTACAACGAAAACAAAATGGGAAGATAAAGAAAATAGCGGATGAAGGATTAAAGATTAGAAAAGGAAATTGGCCGTCGATGAAATATTAAGTTTTAAACAAATCTATATACAGGCACAAATAATTCTTCATTTCCGATCATCAACTGGTATACATACCCTGGTTTTCATGTGAATATATACTGCCTGAATATATTTTGGAAATATGAAATGAAAGTTTGAAGAAAATGATTATCATTATTTTCTTTCGTTTAAAAACCTTCTGTGAAAAATATTCGTGAAAACAGCTGCTTCAGGCACCCGCTTTTGATTTCATCTCCAGTTCCGATGGTAATATTATTAGAATCGTCATAAACTGCATGCAATCGAAGTCATGAAATTGTGCTGCCGCTTAAGCAATGTTCCAAAACAATACTTTCAACTAATATTTTGAATTAATACTATTAATTAATATTTTTAACAAGTATGGGCGCGAATGTGAGTGTTCGTTTGCATGCTTCTGTTCAGACACACGTACACACGCACACACACGCACACACACGCGCGCGCATATATATATATGTATATATATATATATATATATATATATATATATATATATATATATACACACATACATAAACACACAAATAAATTCACATACATTATTACTATCGGAAGAAAATTCGAATTTTTACAGATGTGTCTCGGATATTCCCAGAGTATGGGATATTCCGCCATCGGAGACAAATAGGAAAAATGAGAAGGGTATATATTAATGAAAAGACGATATAAAGTACAGGAGTAAAGGAATAAAGAGATGACGAAAGAGAAGAAAAAATCGGAAATCTGCAATGGCTCCAAAACTAGCGTCTAAGCTATAACATTGGAGCTTTAGTAATCCGCTACAACACCTACCTATTTGTTTAGATCACCTGTGAACTAAACTGTCATATTTTGTATATATATATATATATATATATATATATATATATATATATTTCCATTCCAGATACGCTCATTACATATATATGTATGTGCTTGATTATAATATTTTACGCATACGTCGTATAAATTATAGTTGTCAAAGATGAGAAATAGCTACAAAGTGGCTTTAGGCATTTGCTGTGGAATGTTAAATGATGGACACAACAAAGGTTATAACGATTATGCATACCACACACAAGCACCACATAAGTACATGTCTATACATATATACATACATACACATACATTCATACATACACACACACACACATATATATATAATACATGCGTACACAAACATATGCAAAGCTGCTGAAGCACACATTTGTATATGCATGAACATGTATATATTATATGTGTACATATTGATAAGAATAAAATATATTAAATGTTAATATGTCTGTCCATCGTATGTATATGCGTTTAAACGTACAGATATTGAAATTTCAAGTAATTTTAGGTAGCTATAAGCATATATATATGTATGCATATATATAAGCATAGATGCTTGTAAATACATGTATCCACAAATGTACATATATATACATATTTATACATACACACGTAAATGCGTTTATGAATGCACATGAATATGTATATTCACTTGGACAGACAGCCAGACACATTCACACAAACACATGTATGTATGTATTTATGTTTATAGGTATATGTGTATCAGCTGTGATGTGTCAGTGTGCCTAATCATTTGTGTTTGTGTGTTAATAAATAACATTAATATGGTGGTGATATTCAAAACTCCGCGCCTAACAAGTGACCATAAATGAAATGTTCAAGATTGCTATAAAATCATCCATCTGTTAAGAACACTTCAGCTTCCACTAGGATAGATTAAGTGGTCATATCCGCTATTTGTATCCGGTAACAATTTCATGTGTGAAGAAGTTTAATAAGAATCCCGTGTAACTGAATAGTTGTGAATATGTTCGTGTGCTTTTGTAACAAGATTTCGGCTGCATCAACAAACAATTGTACAACATTTCGATTGTTTTACAACTATCTCAATGTGTGTCTTGATTTTTCGCATTTCTTTAACTTGCAACTATTACACAGACATTAACATATATAAACACAACGTACACAAACACACACAGTCACACATTCAAGTACATAGCAATATATATATGCGTACTTCTTAAATGATATTAGAACAAGGATACCTTTCAGTGGCATTGCGATTAACACGCTTATATAATAATCTGTGTCCTTACAATTCTCGTTTATTGACTTCTTGACGTGTATAGCAGATTATAGTGTTTATATTTACTCTCTTACTTGTTTCAGTCATTTTGACCGAGGCCATGCTGGAGCACCGCCTTTAGTCGAGCAAATCGACCCCAGGACTTATTCTTTGTAAGCCTAGTACTTATTCTATCGGTCTCTTTTGCCGAACCGCTTGATAGCGGGCACGTAAACACACCAGCATCGGTTGTCAAGCGATGTTGGCGGGACAAACA
>NC_142933.1:103439707-103454707 GCF_046866305.1 Octopus bimaculoides
TCTTGTAACACACACACACACACACACACACACACACACACACACACACACACACACACACACACACAACACACACATATACACACGCACATAATGAATAGATACACACATACAAAGAAAATTATATGCTTAAATATGAGTTTACATATATATACATATTTATGTACACACATATATGACATAGGTGTATATAATTTTATATAAGTATATATATATATATATATATATATATATATATATATATATATATATATATATATATATGCATGTATTTATATATATAAATATGTGTGTGTGCGTGTCTGTATTCAAATGCATGTATATACAGATGTATGTATGCACATTCATACACACAATTCTATATATTCTATGTGTAAAGTATATTTGTGTATATGTGTATGTTATTTTGGTCTGTCTCTCTCTATATATATATATGTGTGTGTGCGGCTGTGGGTGTGCGTGTGTGTATGTTTGTTTTGTGTTCGTGTCTCTGTGTGTGTTTGCGTGCGTTCGTGCCTGCGTGCCTGCATGTATGTGAGTTTGTGAATATGAGTACGTGTATGTGTATGCGCATTCACACAACAAAATCCCTCGTACATTCATGCATATTTGTTTCACACACGCTAAAACACGGAATTAGAATCTGAAATGGTGAATATCTTCTCTTAAGAGTATATTTATTATCCAAAATACGAAGAGCAACACTAACATTAGTGAAGAGAAAATAAGTTAAGCTTCTTTTTATATTTGACGCTTCAGAACACTTTTAGATTTCATAAAAAAAAAAAGCGATGAAATAGCAGTCTGTACAAATATTGAACTGTTAGCTCCATGTTCGTTTTTATAAAAACTGCCGTGGGCGTTTGATATCCAGCAGACCAGTGATCAAAGCCACTCCATCTGCTCCGTGGCTATCCAGTTCCATTTTCCTTTTTTTTTGTTTTTGTTTTGTTTTAGTTTTAGTTATGTTTACGTAGCCTAGGCGACATTTTGAAAAACACACTTCCGTTCTTTTCAAGATGACAAGCTTCAATGTCGCCGCATCTAAATCTAATTTTATCATCGCTTCATTGTTATTATTATTATTATCATTATTATTATTATTATTATTATTATTATTATTATTATTATTATTATTTATATATTTATTGTTGTTGTTGTTGTTGTTGTTTCTTTTGTTGTTCATGCCACTTTTATTATCATTTTCAATGGTGGTAGACGACTATGTTGTTTTACCTTCAAACAGCTTAGATTCAGCAGTTTTGAGATCAAACACTTTCAAGTTCTCCCTATCAAGTTACTTTTATATTATTGAAGAGAGTTTCTATGATGCACTTCACTATGTTACATTTGCTTCTTCTATACTGCTAAGAGTGTGCTTCAATATAAAGGCTATTAAATTACTGCATATCTATATTATTGACATGATTTTTTAGATTTTTAGGTAAAAAAAAATTTGGCGTATTTAAATTCTTTTCTCCTATAGGCATAAAACGTAACACTTTTGGGGAAGAGGCTAGTCGATTCCATCGACCCAGCACTTCATTGTTAACAATCCCGAAAGGATGAAAGGCAGATTCGACCTCCATATTTAAACCCAAAACAGGCCGAATGCCGCTAAGCATTTTGTCTGGGATGCAAACGACTCTGCCAGCTTTCTAACATAGTAGTTGCATTAATATTGGTTTTATAATTTTGGCGATACGCCGGAAATTTTGGAGAGGGGCTAAGTCGATTAGACTGCCCCTACATTTCAAATGATATTTATTTTATCGATCCCCAAAAGATGAAAGGAAATTTTGACCCCGATGGGTCTTTGATTCAGAGTGAAATGGTGCTAACGATCTCGCCCGGTGTGCGAATGATTCTGTTATTTCACCGCCTTGAGTACAACTTACATTGATACAACAACCAGGGCGAGAAGCTGGCATAATTGTTATGACGCCGGGAAAATTGCTTAGTACCATTTTGTCTGCCTTTCGTTCTGAGTTAAAATTCTGCCAAAGTCGACTTTGTCTTTCATCCTTTCAGTTCGGTAAAATAAGTACCCGCAAATCACTGGATGTAATCAACGTAGCACCGCTGAAGTATCTAGCTTTTGAGCCAAAATTTTAAAGCAATGTTTGTAGTGCTTACAGATGGGTGCGTACTGGCAGTCATTTGAGCGTGGATTAAATGCTTTCCGTTAATGCTTGCAGATGTGTACTTTCTGAGTTGAAACAGCACTGATATTAGTTTTTGCTATTTATTAATATAAGCTCGAAAAAACGTATCTGTCTAGAGCTGGAAAAGAATGGTCTTTTGCAAATTTGAAATTGTTTGGATCCGCCTATCAAAGGAAGCAACAAAAAATGCTGCTATTACAAAGATATTATTTCATTACGAATGCAAGCCTAGTACGCCTTTGCACGCGTAGGTAAATAGCATAGATTCGTTAGACAAATTTCAAAGCCAGTCTATATTTAGTTAAAAATCTACCTACGCGAGCGTGTCCATATGTATATGCCTTTGTATGTGATCAATTATTCGTACATTCATAAAATCCAATCATACGTACACTCATACACTCTACCTTACATAGAGTCTCAAATATACGCATAAATGACAAAGAAGATAGTGTGTGAGATATGGGGAGATAATAGATTCAAAGTGGATGATGTTATTTTTAACAAAATACGCAATCCACTTATCCTTTGGCGTTCATATTACATACTGTTATTTTCGGAATATACGCTATTTAATCTTGCTTTGTTAGCAACACATTTCTAACGTTATCTGTTGTACATATAACCGGATTATAAGAGCGTATTTAATAATATGCGTGTGTAAGCATTTTTACCTGTACTAGTATATTTTTTTTCGTACTTTTATCTGTGCATGCATACATATACATACACACAGACACATATACCCCCACAGAGACACATATACCCCCCACACACACGCACACGCGCGCTTACTTGAATATTTATCTACACTTGCTGGAATTTTAGAGATTAATTTAATCATCCAACAACTCAATGGCATATTTGTAACTAAGATAAATATGTATATACTTAATGAAAACTGTTCTTCCTCTTCGCGATGTTTACTCTTCAAAATTTTCAGAACGTATTGCGGAATTTGTTTCCTAAAGCGTGATTAACTGTAACACACACCCACGGTAGTTTTTATAAAAACAAATATGGAGCTAACAGTTCAATACTTGTTTTAACAGTAAATGTATGATTTATTGAACTATTTTTCCTTCTGGAATCACATACATTCAGTCATATTTTAATCCCGGGTTTTTGGCACGATTCCCGGTTCTGTTATAATATTTTAAAATGATTTTGCGGTTCTACACTCGCTATCACTGCTTCATCTATGTCTTATTTTGTTTCAGTCATTTGACTACGGCCATGCAGAACCACCGCTTTAGTTGAACAAATCGACCCCAGCACCTATTAGTACGTATTCCATCGGTCTTTTGCCGAACAGCTAATCAACGGGGACGTAAACAAACTAGCATCGGTTGTGAAGCGATTTGGGGGGACAAACACAGACACAGAAGCATGTACATGTATACACACACACATTTATATATATACATATGTATATACGACGGGCTTCTTTCAGTTTCCGTCAACCAAACCCACTCACAAGGCTTTGTTCGGCCCGAAGCTATAGTAGAAGACACTTGCCCCAGATGAGACGTAGTGGGACTGAACCCGGGACCATGTGGTTTGGAAGCAAGCTACTTACCACACAGCTGCTCCTGCGCCTATGAATTTTACAAAATACATCGACGCTTAAATATACAAATACATACATACATATATACATACATACATACATACATACATACATACATACATATACACAATCATGTCACATGTGCAGATGATATTCACAAAAGTGCGAATTTTGCCCATTTTCGAATTTGATTCAACCAAGGTTATATTGGTTCCAATGATCTGATGCATTGATTTACCATTATTGACAACCTTTATCTTTTCTTCTTTTGCTTGTTTTAGACATTAGTCTGCGGCCATACTGAGGCACCAACTTGGAGAATTTGTAGTCGAACGATTCAACCCTTGTACTTATATCTGTGAAGTCTGGTACTTATGCAATCGGTCCCTTTTACCGAACCACTAAGCTACCGTGATGTAAACACACCACCGCCGTCAAGCAATGGTGGGGCATAAACAGTTTCACACACACACACACACACTCACACACACACATACACACACATACACACACACACACACACACACACACACACACACACACACACACACACACACACACACGGTGCCCCAGCAACTGGCGGTGTCCCAGCATAGCCACAGCCTTAGTGTTGAAACGCATAAAAGTATAATAGAATGCACAATGAATTTCTTTCAATTTCCGTCTACCAAATGTAGTCGCGAGTCTTTGATCGGCCCCAGGTCGCAGTGGAAGACACCAGCTCAATGTGCCACGTAGTAAGACTGATCTGAGAACTATGTGGCGGAAAAGCAAAATTCTTAATACATAGCAAGGCTCTGCACCCCCTTTTATTTCCAGCTAACTCTATGCCGGGATTTTTTGACTACCATATCATACATCATGCTATTTTACTATCCTGAGGACATTCTCTGGCAGTTAAGACGAGGGAGCAAAATATTTCGGTTTCGATTTGACATGCCCTATGCTAGTCAGTAAACGATATCTTTCTATTTTTCTAGAAAGTTCTTTGTTGGAATATCTGCCTCCTAAACTTGATGGTAAATCATGCCTGTCATTAAATACGGTTCAGTAACCCATTTATTTAATTCCTACTTCCTGTGTACAATCCCCGGACTGAACTGGTGATAGTTGTTTCTTTGTCTGTGTTGTTATACTCGTGCCAGCTTTTATTTTCGTCTCTTCTCTATCCTTTTACTTGCTTCATTCATTACACTGCGGCCATACTGGGGCACTAATTGAAAGAAATTTAGAGGAATGAAACGACACAAGCACTTATTTCTTAAAATAGCTTGGTACTTATTATATCAGATTCTTTCGCCGAACCACTATGTTACGGGGACGTAAACAAAGCAACAACGCTGTCAAGCAATGGTGAGGGATAAGTACAGATACAAAACATACTTACGCATTACGCACACACAGACGCACACTCATACAAACAGACATGCACACTCACACACACATGCACGCACGCTCACACACACACACATATACATACAAAATGGGCTTCTTTCACTTTCCGTCCACGAAAACCACAAAGAAGACTTTAGTCGGTCCGAGTCTATAGTAGAAGAACCTTGCCTAAGGTGACAGGCATTGGGACTGAATCCAGAACCATGTGATTGTGAAGCAAGCTTTGTAACACACAGCTACAATTTATTTGTAATTATTTTACTCTGAGTGCTACTAGCCAATTAATACAGTTTAATTTTCTTGTTAATCTGATGTGGAAGATTGCTGTAAAACACATAGAGCGAAATTAAAATAGCCTAAAGTGATGATAGCTTTCAATATAATGCGAAATATTGCGTGTGTTCGAGAGCAAATGTATGTATGAGATATTTCATGATGCAGACATATAAGTGCACATGTATGTTTTTCCTACTCTAGGCACAAGGGTCGAAATTTCGGTGGAGAGGGCCAGTCGGTTAGATCGACCAAGTATGCAACTCTTAATTTATCGACCCCGGAAGGATGAAAGGCAAAGTTGACCTGCGCGGAATTGAAACTCAGAAAGTAACGGCAGACGAAATACCGCTAAGCATTTCGTCCGACGTGCTAACATTTCTTATTTCTTTATTGCCCACAAGGGGCTAAACATAGAGGGGACAAACAAGGACAGACAAAGGGATTAAGTCGATAACATCGACCCCAGTGCGTAACTGGTACTTATTTAATCGACCCCGAAAGGATGAAAGGCTAAGTCGACCTCGGCGGAAATTGAACTCAGAACGTAGCGGCAGACGGAATACTGCTAAGCATTTCGCCTGGCGTGCTAACGTTTCTGCCAGCTCGTCGCCTTAGTACGTATGTATCATATACATGACACAGATATTACATGTTCCAAAAACATTTATTCCGCTATTGTTCACGGGGGGCTAAAGACAGAGAGAAAAATCGAGGACACACAAAGGGGTTATTAAGTCGATTATTTCGACCTCAGTGCGTAAATGATACTTATTTAATGGACCCCGAAAACATGAATGACAAAGTCGACCTCTGCGCGATTTGAACTCAAAACACAAAAGCAGCCGAAATAACGCGAAGCATTTCGGCCAGTGTAATAACGTTTCTGCCATCTTGCCGCTTTAGTACGTAGGTATTATATACTTGACTCATATATTACATGTTGCATAGATATTATATAAAGAATGGTGAAAGTTTCAGATGTCACCAAAAATAATCTGTGAAAATCTTTTGGAATTTAGAACAATTTTGCATATATAATTGATAGGAATAGATAAATAAAAGGAAATTAATTGTAAAATCTTGACAGCAATATCGATAAAAGTTTAGAAAGTAACAAATAAAAATGGTTGGCGTTACGTTGTATTTTGTAAATGTGAAAGGAGAAAAATAATAACGAGAAAATAGCATACAAGAGATAAAATTTTGTGAAACATTATGTATGTATGTATGTATGTATGTATGTAGAGGTTGTTTAATCTGCATGTAATTGTATACATTTTCTTGTAACTAAAAAATACAGATGGAAACATTAGTAACATTGAAATTTTAAAATAGATGCTGTTTGTGTTAGGCGCAGTTACTGTAAGTAGTATAACTGTGTTAATTTTGAGCTATTTTGAAATCGCTTATATAACTGCAAGTAAATGTATTTGTAAATAAATAAAGACGTGTACAGTTTTATTAATCTAAAGAATTTAGTGTGTGTTATTTTTTTTAAATATAGATGTCTAAATATATTCAACATTATAAAAATAATACATTTTACATTAGATTACATGAAAGACGTATACAGCAACGCAAATTTATATTAATGTTTAAATTAAAAGAAAATCTTTTTCATTTAATTTGAAAAGCCCCAAATTAATAAATGTTAGAAAAGCATATGCCAGAAGGAATAACTATTTTAAATAAATATCGTTTTCGGGTATTTATTTGCTCGGTGAAGGCTTGTCACCGAATGGTTTGTTCGTTCAATTCGTGTTATCTTCCGTCTTTTATCATTCACTTATTTCACACGTTTTACTGCGTCATGTATGGGCACTGCCATGAAGAATTTTTAGTCGAATGAATCGAGCGAAGTTTGTATTGTTTTATTAATCATGGTACTTATTGCATGTCTCTTTTGCCGAACCTCTAGCTTACAGGAACATAAACACAGGTTATCAAGCGATGGTGGAGGACAAATGCACGCGCACACACGCACTACACACACACACACACACACAAGCACACATATATATGTATAGATATATATATGTATATGTACATGTATGTATATATATATGTATATATATATATATATATATATATATATACATATATATATATATATATATATATATATATATATATGTATGTATGTATGTATGTATGTATATATATATATATATATATATATATATATATATATATATATATATATATATGTATGTATATATATAAATGTATGTATATATATATATATATATATATATATATATATATATATATATATGTATGTATGTATATGTATATATATATATATATATATATATATATATATATATATATATATATATATATATATATATATATATATATATATATATATATATATATATATATATATATATATAGAGAGAGAGAGAGAGAGAGAGAGAGAGAGAGAGAGAGAGAGAACAAAATTAAGGGTTACGTTGTATTTTGTAAATGTGAAAGGAGAAAAATAATAACGAGAAAATAGCATACAAGAGATAAAATTTTGTGAAACATTATGTATGTATGTATGTATGTATGTATGTATGTATGTAGAGGTTGTTTAATCTGCATGTAATTGTATCACCACATACCGAAGTTCAGAAATAGCAGCTAAAAATGTTGAAACTCCAACAGATAGCAGTTACTCGCAACTCACATAGGCAAAACAAGAAGAAAAATAACGAACTAAACTAGCCATAGTTAATCATAGACATGTTTCTGGTTTAGGAGCATAAAAACTCTTCATTACCTCATCGGTATGATATTCTTGTTGTAAATTCGACGATACTGGCAAATGTGCATGCATGATCTAACGCCATCATTGCAGTCGACCCATTTTGAAAGTATCTCCAAATCTACATAGGCGAGCCAGCCCATCATCTTCCCTCACCGATTACCATGTACGTCGCTGGCGGTACCGCAGAAAATCTGTGGTTTACTATCCGGGAGTGAATAATTAATTATTACAATTAAAAGGATTATCAATTCATTAATAAATTAATAATAATTTTTACCAGGCAACCTGTTGCTGAACCCTTAATTTTGTTTATAAATGTATAAGAACTTTTAAATAAGTTCCACACCGATAATGGTGCTTACATACCGAAGGGCTTGGTAAAAATTATTAATTATTAATTTATTAATAAATTGATAATCCTTTACCCTTTTAATTGTAATAATTAATTACTACAACGGTCATAGGAACAAACTATTTATAGTAATCGTAATAGCGGTGAAGGAGGCGCTCTGTGTGACGCTGATATTGAATATGGTGAACCGAATATATATATATATATATAGATAGATATATAAATATGTGCCCGTGTGTATATGTGCATGTGTGTGTGTGTGTGAGAGAGAGGGAGAGAGAGAGAGAGAAAACAATACTAAGTATAATTTTATATAATCTCTTTCATTTAATCTTTTACCGATTACATGATTATAGCCTAGCCGAAAGATCGTATACATTGTTAGAGTCAAACATATGGATCTGACTAAACGCTTTTATGTCTGGAAATTATTTTATCAATGGGCAATACTTGAACTGCTAGATCAAGTACATCAGCATTATCACTGGCTTCAAACGCTGTAAGCATGCAATCATATGCACAAACAGACGCAGGCATATATAAGAAAATGTGCTTCCATATTGTTTTGTTGTTTTTTTTAACAACTCAAGGGTAAATAGAAACTCCTCTTGAATGTAGAACATAATTCAGAATAACATGGATATGAATCGAAATTCGTACCTCTTCCTGTTAGCGATAGTTTGCTTTAGTGGACAAGTAATATAACCTCCCCATAGTGTTGTATCCTAGGTACCTCTGGTTCAAGTGTAGCCTCCGTCACCTTTTCTCTGGCCTGAAAATAAAGATAAAAGATAACGTATTAGTGTTTTCGAAAGCTATTCTCTCGTAAACGTACTTTGTAAAATAATGTTATAACAAGATATATTCTACGATTTCGTTTACTTTATGATATAAAGTGAAAAATCATACCTACCAGTTCTCAGAAGATGTGGGTGGGCTCATGTTCTATGGACAATATTCAACGTTTTCCGTGACAGAGTTTTTTTAAACCAAATACGGTACACGTTATTATTTACAACTTTATCTTCATAGAGTTCCACCGTAAATTTAAAACTTCTTGAAGGCGATGCTGAGGCATCGCCTTGAAGAATTTTTAGATGAAAAATAAGATATATATGAAGCAGTGATATGGAGTGTAGAAATGCAAAATCATTTTTAAATATTATTATAACAGAACCGGGAATCGTACCAACAACTCGGGATTAAAATATCACTGAACATATATGATTCCAGAAGGAAAATAATTCAATGAATCATACATTTACAGTTATACAAGTATTGAACTATTAGCTCCATATTCGTTTTTATAAAAAACTACCGTGGGCGTTTGTTACAGTTAATCACGCTTTAGGAAACAAAATCCGCAATACGTTCTGAAGACAGGCAGTCTATTAACGAGGACCAGAGATGTTGTCTTCTTACGAATGTACAATGAAGAATGTACGTATGTGAACTTTTACATCATCTATAGAATCAGTTCAAACGTAACAGAATTTTTATAAGAAATTATATATTTCAAGACTCAACATTGTACAGTTTTGAATTTGACCATGTCATTTCCAGAAGTACTTCTAATATGTGAATATAACAAGAGGATATAAAAGCCGAGGAGCAATGGAAAATAAGATTAACCTCTATAAAAAAAAATAATTTCCATTAACTAAGTAAGTCTAAATCAATTAAGATACTTAAAAAGATAAAATAACTAAATTGTTGAATTGATAAATGTTTTAACTGAATTGCAGAATCGATAAGATAATGATAATGTTATCGTTATCAAAATCTAATAAAGAAAAAAAAACAAAACAAAAAAAATCGGACATATTATTAAGAATAAATAGTTATAATAATAGTGAGCCGATGAAAATAAACTCAAAATTGCTGAAAATACGATCTGATAATTGATAGTATTTTAGATATTTAAGATAGATTATTTTTACGGTGGACCTCGAAGTAGATAAAGTTATAAATAATAACGTGTACCGTATTTGGTTTAAAAAAACCTGGCACGGAAAAAAATGTTGACTGTCCATAAAACACGAGCCCACCCACATTTTCCGTAAACAAGATTTATTTTTTGCTACCAAGTGTGTGTTTCTCTATTTTCAGCTAACTGCGTGTGATTATGGCTTAGAACTGCGGTTGCCAACCTGGGGCCCGAGGACCCCTGGAGATCCGTAAAGTTAGCACTGGGGGTCAATGAACTAAATTCAAAATTTCATCTATCTATATATATATGTATATATATATATATATATATATATATATATATATATATATATATATATATATATATATATATGAGTGTGTGTGTGTGTGTGTGTGTGTGTGTGTGTTCTGTGTGTGTGTGTGTGTGTGTTAATCTTGGTTTTCCTGCTGATTATAGCAGGCCTAGCAAATTATTTTAGTTTGCTGAAAATAGCTTGAAACCTTGGTTCAGGAAATAGATGGTAAATGTATATATTTTTCATTCCTTTTCGAAATTATCCCTAATTGTGGTTTGGAGTTTGACTGCTCCTTCTAGCGGGTTAGATGTCCTGTTATGGACATCTCTCTCATGTGTTTAAATGTACACGGTATGAATTTATATGCATAATATATAGTCTATTGACTAGTTTTTCTTCTCGCTAGATCATTGGTAGCAACAATAATTTCTAAATTTTGTTGCTAACCTGAGTTTTATTAATAATTATATATATATATATATATATATATATATATATATATATATATATATATATATATATATATATATATATATATATATATATATATACACATAGAAAGAGAGAGAGAGAGAGAGAGAGAGAGAGAGAGAGGGGGGTATATATAGGTGCGCGTTTATGCCCGTGGGAACAGATTGGAATCGATGTTAATATTATTAATTTCATAAAATATTTTTGTGCCACAAGAATTCGTGTATAACTTGATTTTCATAAACTATTTATTATTTTCAACTAACTTCTCGTGTTAGTATTGATATATATATCTTATAAATCTAGTACTTCCTATCGCAATTAGAATAATCATCTAAAGAAGGAAGTAAATTATCTGATATTCTCTAGATTAAGATTCCTACAAATAGCTATTTATCAACTTTCATCTAATTATTTATTTAGCTACACGGAGAAAAAGATATTAACTGGTCATTCATGTGTATGTATTCTATGACTTTCTGTTTTTTTTTCTACCACAATTTAATATGTATTCTGCACAAGCTACCCTGGATAGAAATTCTACTCTGCATTTTCTCCATGTTCATTTTTGTCATTTTTTTCCTATTTTTATATTCAGTAATCTCTAACACTTTAGTCGTTATTTCAATCAATGTTTTCCACACTCATATCTGTAAAGTGATATCATGTATTAGGAAGTTTGTGTTTTGGTTTGATAACGCGTCGGTTTCAAAAGAAGTTCAATCTTTGCAATTATTAATTACAAATCTCGCATAAGCCTAAGGTGTCTGAAGTAATTAATAAATTTTATTATTAACATATATACGTATGTACATATATATATATATATAAGTAAATAAATACACACATATATGTGTGTATAATTTATTATTATTATAATCTCTTTATGAAATGCACTACATATTTGACATGGACGTGAGATAAGAAATCGGGGAAATTCGGTGAAAATACGTTATTTTTGTTCCAAGTTTTACAACATTATAGATTCTCAGGCAAATCTGTGAATTTATAGAATTTATTGGTAGCAATATATGGATTAGATATGGGCCCCTAGACCTTTGAGACCATGCGTCAACGGAGTAGTGCACCCTGGCCATAGGGCGGGACCAGCGGTCTTTCGCAACTGTGCATAAATGTGTAGCGACATGCGTTTTTTTTCTATTATGATGAGCCCATATATACTACAGAGCAGATACGGACTAATTTCAGCTCTTAATATCATGAACTGCAGAATATCAATAACCTAACTGCTGAAGTTTGGGCGAAATTCACCGAAAAATTTCACTAATCTTCTGATACTATATTAAAAGCCAAAGTACTGTTGGAAAATCTCGAATGATCTATGTTGTGACTGTAATTGTAATTTGGGCCTTAAGTGGAAACTTATATAATATAACCCACGAGATTCCAGTGATGAAGGAGAAATTCGAAATTTATTTCACTTGGATAAAAGTTAGATTAGGACAATCAGCACAAACAAAACTCTGCGCTAGAAAAAATAACCAACGGAGAACGCACACGTGGAAGAAAGAAATTGACTTCAGGGACACGACCGGTTGAATGCCACGGTCACGTCAAAAAATTCTATTGGTCGTCTTATCGCTATGTTAGATATTAAAAGTGGGCGAGTTTCAGAAACCTTTTATGCTCGAACTTACCATTTAAGGTTTTCCTTGGATATCAGACATTGATAGACATTCTGAAATGTCGAAAGAACAACACAAAAGGAGGCAATGGCAGAATGATGTGTAAAATGTTAATACGGAATAATATAGATGAAAGGAATAAATATGATATAAATGAGAGTTGAGGAAATGAAACCAAGAATCAAAGGAAACGGCAGAGATATACCGAACTAGGTTATATGAAGTTCAACGTTAAATGTAATGACGCTAAAATGTATGGACAAGCCATACCTTTGACGATGGAATGTATATTATTAGGAGAATGTAAAAGAAATATGAAAATTACCTGAAGAAACAGATTCTTAGATGACGGTTTACAGGTATTTTGAGGACAGTTAACTAGAGGAGCAGACAGGAAGGAAGTGCGAGTTAATATTAAAAGGAGAAATCTTCCTAGAGAAATCTAAGAAAATAATTTTTGAATAAGTTTCAAAGACACGCAACGTCATCAATTTATACGGGCTACCAAATACACGGTACCGTGCATACACACACTGGTATACATATAAACTAGCATAAACATACGCATATGGAGAAGCAAACATACACGCGAAAAACATAAGAAAGCGTCAATATACATATAGAATCACATGAAAGTTATATATATGAGGGTATGTATTCATGTGCCTGAGTGTTCTTTTCTTCAGTGTCAGTGTGTACGTGCGTATATATATATATATATATATATATATATATATATATATATATATATATATATATATATATATATATATATATATATATATATATAGATAGATAGATAGATAGATAGATAGATAGATAGATAGATAGATAGATAGATAGATAGATAGATAGATATAGATAGATAGATAGATAGATACAGATAGATAGATAGATAGATAGATACATATAGATAGATAGAGAGATAGATATACTAGCTGACATACCAGGTAATTCCCGGGAAAGCAGAGCTTATCCCTTGATTCCATTCTCATAATTGTTTCGCTAATCATTGTGTCTACATACAAGTGGATAATCTCTAATAGAAGTTACATTGTTTCATGTTTCACCATCATATGATGCTACAAATCTAGACCGTTAACTAGAAAGATTTCATAAAGCATTGCGGATGTACTATATCAATTTAGTATTAATGGCTAAAAAGAAGCAAAGTATTTTCACTATTGTGGTATACTTATAACAAAAATGTACGTAAGCCACTGACTGTATTGAAAATCTATTTTATTCAGTTGCATGGAAAGTCTACGCAAATTTCCTTAGAATCTTTCACCGTATCCTTGCTTGACTAATCCTCTTTTTATTTCATGTCATATATTTATCCTGAATAAACATGTATCCTCTCGAGAAACCCGTATATACAAAGCTTCTCAGTTTTGTATAAACTGTTTTACTTTCTTAGTAGATCTCTATCCGATTTCAATTTGATTTACACACACACACACACACACGCACGCACACACACACACACACACACACACACACATAAACACACACATACACACACACACACACGCACACACACACACACACACACACACACACACACACACACACACACACACACACACATATATATATATATATATATATATATATATATATATATGTACACTTGACTGAACCTCATAGAGATTCTAACGAACATTCTATCTTTAATAATCCTTCTATTATATTTACATTTATTTTCGTTTGGTCTGTGTCAGATATTCATTTGATAACTGGCATGAATTAAGTATTACCTCGTACTTAACAGTCTGTCGTTGATTAACGATCTGCTTTTTCCTTCTCTTCTAGAGATCAATTCAAATGTTTTGGGATTGGTTTGTATCCGTTAATTCTTTAGTAACTTCAACATACGGCTTAACTATTGGCGAAAAGCAATATAAATATGTGTTTATTTGGTTCAATTACGGTTCATTACCTTTTAGCAAATATCGTTAATCACCGTCTACCTTAGCTCCGTGGCTTTCTTATCAATGGCAGAAAAAGAAGGTTCGCCATGTATTCGTGCATCTAGAAACCAATCAATCTTTTCTTGAAACAATTCATTTAGAATATTTTCCAAACTGTCTTGTCAGCTGTCATGAAACCCATTTAATGGAAGCTATTATGTCTACTGGCAAC
>NC_142933.1:103459707-103472207 GCF_046866305.1 Octopus bimaculoides
ATATATATATATATATATATATATATATATATATATATATATATATATATATATATATATATATATATATATATATATATATATATATATATATATATATATATATATATATATATATATATATATATATATATATATATATATATATATATATATATATATATATATATATATATATATATATATATATATATATATATATATATATATATATATATATATATATATATATATATATATATATATATATATATATATATATATATATATATATATATATATATATATATATATATATATATATATATATATATATATATATATATATATATATATATATATATATATATATATATATATATATATATATATATATATATATATATATATATATATATATATATATATATATATATATATATATATATATATATATATATATATATATATATATATATATATATATATATATATACATAATCCCTCGACGATTGCGGATGTTACGTTCCAAAACTTACCAGGATAGGAGAAAATTCGCGGAGTAGAAACATGTACTGTACTGTATATGTTTATTTTATTAAATGCAAACCAATAGCACACGCTGGCCTCCAGAAATTCTTTTCTCATACAGTATCTGTGTTTCTTTGTTTACTCATCATCTTCGGTACACTACGTATTTTCTTTTATTATATTCTAATTATGCAGTACGTCCGCGATAGGTGAGCCGCAATTTGGCGAGAGATTTATAATATATTAAAATCAAAATATATACATACGCACAATCATAAATAGATTCATATTAGATATGCACGCACACATACATACATGTACGACACGGTTGTATGTGCTTATAAATGTCTAAAAGTTAGAGATTCGAGAAGCAGTCCAATTACACTTCTTTTGTATTTTACTTAATCCCTTAATGATAAAAATGAATAACCTTCTTTATTATGATATAGAATGTAATGAAAGCTGAAATTTTTGAAACCTCCGTCATGCACTTCGTAAATACGTCTTTCTGATTGAGACTAACACATTTAATGAATTATACTTAAAGTAAAATATTAAAAGCAAACATAACTTTTCACGTTTCTGACACGCTTTTATACTCAGTGACTCACTATCGGTTGCTGTCCATCCGTCCTTCATTCATTAACAAGCTTAGTTGTACATTTTGGATATTTTATATTGATGTGACAATGGTAAGGTAAGCTAAAATACGTTATCTTAGATAACAAATTTCAAAAATATTCACCTGAAGGAAAATTTTATTCTATTATATCTTTTATTTTCCACTTGTCATTGTAAAAATGTATATATTTCTATGGACGCTTTTCATAAAATGCTACTGTAAAATATGGATGGAAATCCAAGAGAGACAGAATATAATTCTATCTAAATAAGAGCTATATATATATATATTATATAATTTTTCAAGCACACCCATATATACGCAACATTTGATATATTTCTTCTTCCACTTAACTAAGCTTTATCTTCTTTACTTCCAAATCATATATTTTGATATGAATGTCATATGCTAAAAATATTTCAGCGCAATTTTGTATATCTCGAAAATGAGTATTATTAAATTTTCCTACTTTTATGATATCTATCTATCTATCTATCTATCTATCTATCTATATATCTATCTATCTCGCCGCCTGCGTAATCTAGATGCGTGTCCAGGGTAGCGTTCCAATCCCCCACTAAAAATAAACGTCTCGACCTTTACTTTTAGTGGGGGATTGGAACGCTACCCTGGACACGCATCTAGATTACGCAGGCATCGATAACAATAGAAAGGGATGCAAAAGCCTCAAAGACCTGCTCAAACGTTTCCAACTGTCTGACAGGTACCGACTGGACCACCCGAATGTGCCAATGTGGACATGGAGTAACCGCATCCACATAGTCAGCTACACAGACCACAAATTTGTCACTTGTACGCTTGACTTAGATAAGACACATAGACAGGGTCCCGGTTACTGGAAGCTGAACGCGTCGTTCACGGCACGCCAGGCTTACAGGGACCGGATTAGCACTTTAGTTAAGAGAGCATTAACGGGTGCCATCATCAACAACAGATGGTGGTATGCCCTCAAAAAAGCAATCAAGACAGAATCTGTTAGGTAAAGTAAAGCCCTAGCGTTAGACCGAAATAGAATAGAGGGAGAACTAGTTAAGAAATTAGAAGAGGCACTTAGTACTGGCATCGCGTCCAACGTAGTGGCGGCGAGGTTGGCCCTCGACCAACACTTCAACGCCAAACACGAAGGATGCGTTGTCAGAGCTAGGATGCGTGCTCTGAGGGACGAGGGAGTTGGAGCGGCCCGAGAGGTCCGAGTAGCGGAGGCGCAACGAGGCAACAGAGCCACCATTAGGTCTCTGACAGATGAAGAAGCGCGCGAATTACTCGAGCCTGAAAGGATGTGCGAGGCCTTTCAACAGCACTTTGCCCGACTGTTCGGGACAACTGGTGGGTCAGAACGCAGAGTAGACTTTAGTGCCTACCTGCATGGCCTGCCACGACTCTCATCAAGAGAGGCGGAGTGTTGTGAAAGACCCATCACAGCCGCGGACGTAAGGGATGCGATGGCAGGCTGCAAGGGAGACAAGTCGCCAGGCTTGGATGGTCTGCCCTACGAACTTTATTGTCATATGCCAGATTTGTTTGGAGGCGTCTTGGCAGCTGTCTACTGCAACTGGCAGCAAAACGGGAGCATCCCCGTCTTTGTAAAGCGAGGAGCAGTGGCACTAATAAAGAAAGACCCAAACAAGGGGAACATCATAGATAATTTTTGGCCCATCACTCTGCTCAACGCAGATTTGAAAATTTTGGCCAAAGTGTTAGCCGAGAGGTTGGCGCTTGTCATCGAGAAACTAGTCGACAAGGCGCAGACGTGCGCCGTGCCGGGTAGGAGTAACCATGACAACCTCCATCTGATCCGCTACATCATGGACAAGGTAGTTAAGGAACCTGGCATGGGTGGGGCGCTGATCAATTTGGATCAATCAAAAGCTTTCGATAGGCTAGACCATCACTACTTGGAAGTCGTCCTCATAGCGGTTGGTTTCGGTCCCGTCTTCCGCGGTTGGATCGCTGCCTTATACAGCGGCATCCGCTCGGTAGTTCGTGTAAACGGTCATCTATCCAGACCCTTTGGCATCATGCGTTCGGTTCGTCAACGATGCCCCCTCTCGGCCCTTCTGTATGTATTGACTCTTGCGCCTCTACTGCGGAAGCTGGCGACGCTGAGGGGCATCCCACGAGAGCTGGGATGTGGGACGAGCGTGTCTTCATACGTGGACGAGGTCACCGTCATAGTGTCGAGCCAAAAGCACATCGAGCTGGTCGGTGAGAGACTAAAAGAATACGAAGCTGTAACGGGAGCAAAAATTAACCGGGATAAGTCAGTGGGCTTGCGGCTCGTCACCTGGAGAAGCAAGCCCATGCCGTCTAACAGCGTCTCCACTGTGGGACGCTGGACCGACGGGCCGGTTAAATTGCTCGGAATCTGGTTCGGTCCGGACCTCCAAATGGAGAAGAACTGGGGCGAAATAACGACTAGGGTGGTCCAATCACCCGGCAATGGGCCGAGAGGAAGCTATCCCTAAAAGGTCGGGCAGAGGTGGCGAACGCGTACATTGCATCCGTCATCGAATACCGTCTGACTGTCGTGCTTTGTCCCGACCATACCATCACCAAAATGGAACGCATACTCTTCCACTTCTTGTGGAAGGGAAGCGTTCCGATGGTTTGGCGATCCATTTGCTGTCAACAACCGCTAAATGGAGGGCTGGGTATGCCGTGGTTGATGATGC
Source organism: Octopus bimaculoides (assembly GCF_046866305.1). NCBI lineage: Eukaryota > Metazoa > Mollusca > Cephalopoda > Octopoda > Octopodidae > Octopus > Octopus bimaculoides. The sequence continues at coordinate 103,463,533 of NC_142933.1, forward strand.
GCAGACAAGCGCTGAGACTGCGACATCTCCGGCGCTTCCTAGACGACGGTGAACAGGTGTGGTCACCGTTTGTGCGGCGCGCTTTCCCGCAGCTCGTCTCCTTAGCCGAACTGCAATCGTGGATTAAACAGAGACCTAGGCTCGGCAAATGGCACCGCGAGCGTGGCGTTGCTCTCAAGCAACTCTGCCGTCCGGGACCAATCTTGTGCAACTTTGATTCCACAAAAGCGTTCTATAGAGGATTAGTGGAGGGGAGATGCGACGACGATCTCGGGCAGAATCTGGGCGACGACGAGGAACACCTGACCCGCCTGTTCAGGACAACTTTCGGGCCGGGACCTATGGACAACCACCAGAGATCCCTGGCCTGGCAGTGCTATCGAGAAGCATTATCCGTTCGGGATAAGCTTTACAGGCACGGTTCGAGACACACCGGACCGATCTGCCCGAGATGCGGTCATAGCGACGAAACCGTTCTACACGCAATCGTGCAGTGTCCAAAGATTTCCGACCTGTGGGCTTATGCCGAACGGCTGCTGTCACGTGTGGGACGAGTCCGCCTGTCAGCCGAGTCTATTGTGCAAATTGCTCCACCACCGTCCCTCAACAGGGAAGGCAAGGCAGTGTTCATGATACTGGTGGCCATGGTGAAAGAATGTGTGTGGTGGACCCGAGCGAAAGGATTAGAGACGAAAACTTACCTCTCTGGCCAATCGCTCATCAACTTTTTCAAGTATCACTTGAAAAGGAAGGTGAGAATAGAGAGACAGTTTTTGTCTCGTGAAAGTTTCATTAAAAGGTGGGTGAATGTAGCAAAGATGGTGCGTGCGAGTGACGATACCTCTTTGAGCATGATCCTATAAATCGAGAAAATTTTTTTTTTTTTTAAAGAGAGAGAGAGAGAGCACTTCGCTCTCATGTGTCTATTCCCTGCTGAGGTTACCATGGTCTTTTCCGTAGGCTTTTCTCTCCATGGATAAACCTAATGTTACCCCATTTTACACAATTGACATTTTCTCTGTGATATACGATACCCCCTCTTTTTTTTTGCCCCTACCGATCCCTTTTGATCGGATTTTTTTTTTTTAAAGTAAAGCTCTACAGATGTATTTGTCCCCTCTTTGTGCAGCCCTGTGTGGCTAATAAAAGAAAGTTATCTATCTATCTATCTATCTATCTATCTCTCTATCTATCTCTTCTCACGGACGTGCTGTCACATCGGCTGCGAAGGTAAACGTTTATTTGACCATTTACTGTCCACATTTTGTTGGGATTTTTAAATAATTTTGTTGCGAAGCACCTAGGCTTCATTTGTGTGTATTTTCAAGGGCAGGAATTGACCCCCAGGGGCAGTTTCGGCCCTAGCAAAATACAAAAATTTCCTTCTTGACATTTGAAAAATGTCGAGAAACTTAATTTTGGAACGCTTGTCTTGTTCTTTTGACAAGCATTTCCCGAGGCTTCAGATGCCAGAAGAGAAAAAAGAACAGAATAGCGCGTGCTCATGCAGTGACAGGAACGCAGTTGCTATAAACGTCACAAAGACTGTGAGTACAGCTACTAACAGCCCTCTCACCACCACCACCACCACCACCACCACCAACACCAACAACAAAAACAAAACTGTAACCAAGGTTACAAAACCATGCGTGAAAACCGTCACAAATGTCTCTGACGTAAGCACCACTGCTGCTGACGCCATCTTCACCACCACCAACGACAACAACAACAACAACAGCAACAACGACAACAACAACAACAACAGCAACAACAAGGAAGTAAAGTTATCGGCCGTCAGCAATGACACCATCACCTGTTCAACAAACTCTGCTGCCACTACCACCACCTTTGAACCAGGCAGTACATACACCAACATAAACAAAAATATCCAGAAGAACATGTCCGCCAGCACAACAAAAACAAATTTCGCAAATGCTCTAAAGGAAAAAAGAACAACAGTGACATTCACACAAAAACAAATAAAAGACACAAAATCCCTTCTTACGAAAGAAGGAGATGATGTCAGAATAAACATCCCAAAAGATATTATAGAAATGAAAAACAAAAAGTGCATCATTTATAAACTGGTAAACACAAAAACCAGACGTGTAGAAAATGTTAGCACAGATAAAATTGAAGTTTGTCTTAGAAAAATGTGGCCTTATCAGAATCATGTCACCTGGGGAAGGAAATTTGGAACGGTGCAAGTAAGGTTTCTGGATGAAAATTTAGCTAAACAATTTTCGACACTCTCTCTCCGCACAGATGATTTGGTAATGATACCGAGTTATCTAGGACAGAGAGTGACCAAAGTTATGATAAAAAATGTGCCATCGGAGGTGGACACCCAATGGCTGATATCGGCCGTGTGCCTGGAAATGGAGGAGGCAAATATTTTGGAGATTACGGTCGGAGAGGAAAAGAACTGGGGAGGGAAAAATCTGGAAATCCTTCTCCACATCACGGAGGAGGCTTCACAGAAAATTCCTCCAAACATTAGATTGGCAGAGGACCACAAGCTGTATGTGGTGGTAGAGGGCAGGCGACCTCGCTGTTACCTATGCAACAGCGAAGCACATCTGAAAAAGGACTGCCCTCTGGCCGCTAAACAAAAACAACAACAACAACAACAACAACAACAACAACAACAACAGAAGCAACTACCAAATACCCCCAACAGAAAAACCTTACTACCAACACCACCAGCAACGCAAAAAACAACAACAGAAATATCAGCAATAACCACAACAGAAAAGACAACAGAAACTGCAAAAACAGAAGAAAAAAAAGAAAATTCCAAGACTGCCTCTCCCTCCCCCGTATCACATACACCACACATAAATAACAAGCAGCCAACATCAATAAAAACAGCAACACAAACATTCACAGAAACACACACAGACGCACAAAATTTGCCGTTACCTCTTTCTGACTCCTCAGATCTCCCATCATCCGATGAAGAGAGTGGGGAGGAGTGGAAAATAGCTACGAAAGGAAAGAGGAAGCGCAGTAAGAAGAAAACAAAACAAAATGCAAACACAAACAAAGCAGGGAGATTCACATCTCCCGAAAATACTACTAACACCAATAGTAATATAAAAAAAACAATGCTAACAGCAATAGACAGTACAAACACAGAGTTGATGAATTACATCAACTCTAAAACAAACATCACAAATAACGATATCAAAACCAACAACCACCCACGTACAACACCGCCAAAACACATTAAAATTATTCATGTAACACCAGCATTACACAACACAATAAAATCCCTCTACCCCAACTCGGTAGGGGGATTCCAGAAATATTTGTGCAAGAAATTGTACAATAGCCTCCTTGGTGAAAAATCCAAGGAGGAAACAAAACTTTCTAGATAGGATAGTGTGTAGGACAAGAGATAGAGATAGTTTAGGGTGTCCACAGTTCCACATAGTCAGCTACACGGATCACAAACTTGTGACGTGTACGCTAGACTTAGATAAGGCACATAGGCAGGGTCCCGGTTACTGGAAACTAAACGCGTCTTTCCCGTCGAGACAGGTTTTCAGAGACCGGATTAGCACGTTAGTAAAGAGGGCTTTTACGGGAGCCATCGTCAACAACAAATGGTGGTTTGCCCTCAAGAGAGCAGTGAGGGCGGAAGCAATAAGGTATAGCAGGGCACTAGCTGTAGAGAGGAACAGAGAAGAGGGGGAGCTAGTGATAAAGTTAGAAGAGGCATTGCGAAGTGGCATCGCATCCGACGTTTTAGCGGCGAGGTTGGCCCTCGACCAACACTTCAATGCTAAACACGAAGGGTGTGCTGTCAGGGCAAGGATGCGTGCTCTGAGGAATGAAGGTGTTGGAGCCGCACGAGAGGCCCGGGTGGCGGAGGCGCAGCGGGGTAACAGAGCCACCATCCGGTCTCTGGTAGACGAACAGGGGCGCGAATTGCTCGAGCCGAGCAAGATGTGCGAGGCGTTTCAGCGGCATTTTGCCCGACTGTTCGGGAGGAGTGGCGAGCGAGAAGGCAGGGTAGACTTTAGTGCCTACCTGCACAGCTTGCCACGACTCTCGGCAAGAGAGGCGGAGTGCTGCGAAGGGGTCATCACGGCGGAGGAGGTGAGGGACGCGATGGCGGGTTGCTCGACGGACAAATCTCCGGGTTTGGATGGTCTGCCCTACGAGCTTTACAACTGTATGCCAGACTTGTTTGGAGAAGTCTTGGCGGTCGTGTACTGCAACTGGCAGCAGAACGGGAGCATTCCCGGTTTTGTGAGCCGAGGAGCGGTAACGCTGCTGAAGAAAGATCCAAACAAGGGGGACGCCATAGATAACTTTAGGCCCATCACTCTGCTCAATGCAGACATGAAAATTTTGGCCAAGTGGTTGGCGCTTGTCATCGAGAAACTGGTCGGCACGGAGCAGACGTGCGCCGTGCCGGGCCGGAGCATCCATGACAACCTCCATCTGATGCGCTACATCATAGAGAGGGTAGTTAAGGAACCTGGCATGGGTGGGGCCCTGATCAATTTGGATCAATCGAAAGCTTTCGATAGGGTAGACCATCGATACTTGGAGGCCGTCCTCGAAGCGGCCGGCTTCGGTCCCGTTTTCCGCGGCTGGATGGCTGCCTTGTACACAGGCATCCGTTCGGTTGTTCGCGTCAATGGACGTCTATCGGGACCCTTCGACATTGCACGTTCGGTTCGTCAGGGATGCCCCCTGTCGCCGCTCCTGTACGTATTGACTCTCGAGCCACTACTGCGGAAGCTGGCGACGCTGAGGGGCATCCCGCGAGAACTGGGGTGCGGGACGAGCGTGTCGGCATACGCGGACGACGTCACCGTCATAGCGTCTAGCCACGAGCACATCGAGCTTGTCGGCGAGACGCTGAAAGACTACGAAGCGGTGACGGGAGCGAAAATCAACCGGGATAAGTCGGTGGGTTTGCTGCTCGGCACCTGGAGAAGCAAGCCCATACCGTCCGGCAGCGCCTCAGTAGTGGGACGCTGGACGGACGGTCCGGTCAAGTTGCTCGGAGTCTGGTTCGGTCCGGACCTGCAAACGGAGAAGAACTGGGACGAGATAACGAGTAGGGTGGCCACTCTCTGCCGGCAATGGTCCGAGAGGAAGCTGTCCCTAAAAGGTCGGGCGGAGGTGGCGAACGCGTACATCGCGTCCGTCATCGAATACCGCCTGACCGTCGTGCCTTGTCCCGATCGCGCCATCACCGAAATGGAGCGCATCCTCTTCCGCTTTTTGTGGAAAGGAAGCGTTCCGATGGTGAGGCGATCCGTTTGTTGCCAACACCCGCTGAAAGGAGGGCTGGGCATGCCGTGGTTGATGATGCGCAGACATGCGCTGAGACTGCGACATCTCCGGCTCTACGTAGACGACGGTGAGCAGGTGTGGTCGCCGTTTGTGCGACGCGCTTTCCCGCAGCTCGTCTCCATGACCGAGCTGCAGTCGTGGATCAAAAAGAGGCCGAGGAATGGCGAATGGCACCGTGAGTGTCGCGTTGCTCTGCAACAACTTTGCCGTCCCGGGTCGACCTTGAGCGGCTGCATCACAACGAAGTCATTCTATAGGGGATTAGTGGAGGGCAGGTACGACGACGATCTCGGGGCGAACCTGGGCGTCGACGAGGAATACCTGACCCGCCTGCTCAGGACGATTTTCGGGCCGGGACCTATGGACAACTTCCAGAGATCCCTGGCCTGGCAGTGTTACCGAGAGGCGCTACCCGTTCGGGATAAGCTCTATAGACACGGCTCGCGAAATGTGGGGCCGACCTGCCCGAGATGCGGTCAGAGCGATGAAACCGTTCTGCACGCACTCGTGCAGTGTCCAACCATTTCGGAGCTGTGGGCTTATGTCGAACGACTGCTGTCGCGTGTGGGACGAGTCGGTTTATCAACCGAGTCTATCGTCAATATCGTCACGCCTCCTTCCTTTAAACGGGAAGGAAGAGCTGTATTTATCGTACTTGTGGCTATGGCCAAAGAATGCATCTGGTGGACGCGTCTGAAAGGATTAGAGACAAATGCTTTCCTCTCTGGTCAATCTCTCATCAACTTTTTCAAGTATCACTTGAAAAGGAAGGTGAGAGTAGAGAGGCAAGTGTTGTCTAGCAAATGTTTCGAAAAAAGATGGATACATGTAGCAAGAATGGCACGTATAAATGACGAAGCCACCTTGACCATGATTCTATAAAACGTTTTAAAATTTTGTAAACAGAGAAATTTTATTTAACAAACTGTGACGCTAAAGACCGAGGTTACCGTGGTCTTTTCGTAGGTTTTTCTTTCCACGGATAACCTCCCCATTTATTGGGAATTTTTTGTATTATTTCGTATTTTTTGTAAATACCCCAAACGTTATGCGATGTTTTTTTTTTTTTTTTTTTTTTTTCATCGTTGTCCCCACTTTTGTTTTTTTTTTCTGCTTTGTTTTCGACCCCCTCGAAAAGAAAAACTCTACATTTGTATTTTGTCCCCTCTGTGTTGAGCCCTGTGTGGCTAATAAAGAAACCTATCTATCTATCTATCTATCTGTCTGTTTTTTTCTGTCTGTCTGTCTATTTATCTATCTGTCCGTCCATCTGTCCCTCTGTCTATCTGTCTGTTTGTTTATCTATCTATCTATCTATCTATCTATCTATCTATCTATCTATCTATCTATCTATCTAACACAACCACTTACACAAACACACACAGAAGCCAACAACATGCCCCTACCTCCTCCTAATTCCTCAGAAATTTCGTCGGAAGACGAAGGCAGTGAGGAATGGTAAATAGCCAGAAAAGGAAGAAGGAAAATGAGGAAAAAAAGAAAGAAGCCAAATGCCAACTCGAACAAAGAAGACATTTCTAAACTTACCACAAACAAATGCAACACCAGCGCCAACGCCACAAAGATACATACAGCAAACATGCTCGCAGCTATAGACACTAAAAACACAGAATTGATGGAATACGTCAAATCAAAAACAAACCTGACACACCAAGACATAAAAACAAGCAACAACCCATACAAAACACCACCGGAGCACATCAAAATACAACACATTTCACAATGTCTACAGTACACACTAAAAGGCATTTCTCCCGGTGCGGTTGGTAAATAATAATAAGGGCAGTTGATTTAGGGGAACTCGGAGTACTAACAACGAGATTTGAGAAAAATATCAGGGAAATTAGAACTGATTTGAGGGCAGAGCAGGCCCAAAATTTGATCTATTGGGGACAGCTAAGATTTTGAGATTGGTGTTTGTGTGTTGAATGCCTTCCGCGGTGTGCTAACATCCAGGTACCAAAGCTTTCAGGAAAGTGACCCTGTGAGAACGCTAAAAAGAAGTTGTTGTCCGCTCTCACAGAATCAATCAGAGCAAAGAAAACCGAGAATTCTCAAGTAAAATAATAATAATGATAATAATAATAATAATAATAATAATAATAATACTAATAATAATAATAATAATAATAATAATAATAATAATAATAATAATAATAATATTATAATAATAATAAATTGTTTGTCTTGGCATAAAAGACGACTCTATGAAATCTAATGGAGGTTTTAACAAAATATTGAATATTATTTATTACAGCTAAAGAGCCAGTATACTAGCAAACATATTTCTCGCTTATTTTCCCAGTGTCGTGCACTGGGTTATTTTTCTCCTGCCGATAAATAACTATTTTACAAATTTCCTACAAAATATGAAATAATATCAACAAACCTCTATATTTTTCTAAGAAGGTAACAAGTGTAAAACAGAGACCTACATAAGAAATAACCGAGAAAGATATGAAGAAGAATAATAGAAATTCATGCCTAGAAGTATCAAATGACTAAATATGGCGTCCCAAAATATAAGATGTTAGCAAGAAAAGCCGAATATTCGGACCACTAGATTAGACGAAGCCAAACGGACGTGGGTTATGAAAAGCACAAGATCTCACTACTGACAGATATGTGCTGATCACAAGGATTAGATGTATTCTTTCTTTAAATAGTTCCCACCATAACTGACAAAATCTGATTGAAGCCGAACTTATAAATATATCCGCAAACTATGTTACCGCTGGCATTTAAAATTTATTTTAATATATCAATTTATCAAATTCAAATGTCGACATCTTGAGACATAATAATCAGATCATGGGCGGACGATAATTAACAAGACAGTGTGCTTAATGTATCACCTTACAGTTTGTCAGTCTACTAGGATTTGCAACTATCATTATTAATTTCAATTATCGCAATTAGATTAATAATCCCTACTGATCTTTATTCATAATTAATAATCTCTTATGTAAATAAGAAAAACTTTTCTACTATCAGATTTATATGTGTGTGAAACAAATATTATAAACTTACGTAAAAGTTTTATATTCAAGGCATAACTTCCACAATAGTAACCTATTCAGAGGAGAAACTAATAAGAAAAGAAAAAAATTGTTATACAGGACATTACATAGCCTAAGATAACGGCATTGGAATTTACCTGTCCTTTATGGAAAAAAAACCCCGAAAAATTGATTCTTTATAAAATGGCAACCAATCGACACGAACTGAAGCAATAATTTATAAATCATTCATACAAGTATCAAAGCATAAATGGTTTTAAAACAATAGACAAGATATTTTCCAAAGCAAACATTCCAGTGAATTCAAACTAACAATGA